>NW_020170420.1:85929-96935 GCF_000524195.1 Echinococcus granulosus | reverse complement strand
CCCCGTGGTAACTCAGTCTAAATCGAGGGTAAAAAATCTCCTATCTGGAGATACAACTAAAGCCAATAAAATGGTAAGTGGAGGAGGAGAAGATGGGAAGGAATCATGCCTTCTTGGTTTCACCTACCTTGATGGCGAAGGAGAGTACTATGGTTGACTGTAGGAGGTTCGCACCCACCACCACCACCACCTTCCACGATAATCTGACAATAAAATTTACCTCCTGACTGGCCATGGTATGAGACAGCTTAGAGAGGTCGCCAAATGACAGACTGGCAAAGACCAAGAAATATGCCTTAGTCACTAGCTTGGTAACCAGCCTAAAGTCAGGACTGCACCAACTGTACGGCCTTGTTCAGGGACAATAGAAATTCATTCCATTGGTAGCTCTCTCCCTCTCTCTCTTCCAACTTCCGTGACTTCTCTATTGTTAATCGAGTGCGGCCGAGTGGAAGACTGAGAGGGTGTTGTGAGGTTAGGGAGTGGGGAGTGCGAGGATGAGGATGCGCAACAAGGAGACAGTCAACAATAATTGCAGGCCCACACAATACGCGCTGTGCTCCAAATCAGACCGCATGAAAGTGCAAGCACTGCAACATATTCGTAAACAATTGTTAGGACTAAAGGTCAAGCAAGTTTCATCGAGTAGTTAGATTTCGTCAATATTTCTTTGGTGATTTTACCTCTATCCATTAAAGAGGACAGGCAGAATTTTGACTTGAGCAAGAGGGAAACAGATAATCAAGTGCTTTGTTAGCCCTCCGTCGAGGTATGCAGCTCTCAAAGAGGAGGTGGCATGCAGTCGGTTCATCGGTGAGAGGAATCATTCCAGGTTCGTGTAGCCCACTTGACAAGGTCTGCCCGTCTCTTCCACTTCAAATGCCAAGGCCAACATAGTGGTTGGAGGAAGTCCAATGCACGAGGTGAATGCATTTATACTTACATTCAAATCTCCACATTCACCAATTTGGTGTGGAGATAAACTGTATTTGATGGTCAAGGTCGTCCAAGATGACGAGAAGATAACATGTGGCACGATCATGGCCAGATACACCTGTACATGCATACATAGCAGTCTATGCGGAAGAGTTGTTGATGAGCTACCCCTTCCAGAGAGGATACGGTAATCCGCTTGGTTAACAGCTTGACCAATAGACATTGTCATCAAGGGTGACACGTGTCATCAAAGAAACGGCGCTTTTTAAACAAGCTCATTTACACGACCTCCCTTCCAAAAGGTGGAAAGAAGGAATGCAGACAGAAATGCTGCTCTGGAGGAGCCTAGACATCCGTAGCCAATGTAAACTAATTGAGGAGGTCATCTTCTCTCCACTTATAGCAGGGGAACAGCTTACTCTGCAGAGGGGAAAAATTCACTACAGGAGAATCTCTTTCGGTGGAATTCAAAGTGGGCAACTGATGTTAGCTAGCTAACTATCAGTTCTAGCATTAGGACGTTTATTCCTCATATAACGCTGCACAGATTTCCGGAAGCCTCATACTGGGTCTACTTGACGGTGAGAGTCAGCCAGTCGAGTGCTGCATTTGAGGCGAGGAAGAGGTCTGAAAAGTTAAAACATTAAAAAATAAGATCAAATTACGGAACGCGACTTTGACTGAAGGACGACGAGAAGGATGTGTGGTGCAAATACTGCAGTGCGACACGGAATAGAAAGGAGGAGGAGGGGAAGTCAGGATGTGGGCTTAACAAATCTGCTCCATTTAAGCAAGAGTATTTCGCAATTGTAGAATTTTATGCTCCAACCCACGATGCATGCCTCTATTTTGCATCTCCAAATCTATTCTGCATCTGGTTTGATTTTTATGTCCCTGCCTATTCGGCAATATATTTTAATTCATCACAACCCTGTGTTGTGACTGCCAGAGCAACCAAGTAGTCATACGATACTGCTAGAGAGACCTGCAAAACCAGCTGATAAGTTGTGTTGCCTTTTTTTCACCCGTGCATTTGAATCTGCAAAAAGGATTCTCTGAATGTCACTTAGAGCTATGTCATGGTGAGGGGGAGTGTTAGGTGAGAGGGAAGAAAAGACAAAGCGATGATTTGTTTATACTAAGATTGACAGATGTGCGATAAACTCTATGCCAATTGGCGCAGCACACACTCGAGACGAATTCTACTGATGCCTCACTAGTAGTACATCATTGCCATGTGACCATGGGACAAATGCCAAAAGGTGACAGTCATGACTTGGCGACCTTTCATCAGGAAAGTGCACACGATGAAGGTAGAAGTAAGCCAGTCTCCTCTCCTTCGCATCCTAGAGCGTCTTCTCAAGGTGTACAAAGTACAAGTTGTGGCTCAAGAATAGAATAATCTTCGCGTAGACAAGCAGTGTAAGTCATTCCTACCACGTCAATCGCTACACCAAGCAATCACCTATTTGACTCATCCCGCTTATCACCCCCACCACATTGTTCAAGCCACGTTCAGCGTTGTGCATTATGCAAACGCAAATTTGTCAGGTGGCATTTAGAATGTGCAACCCTCCCCACCGTATCCTTGTCTGACAGAGAAGATGTCAAGCATCCTTACCCAAGCTATCTGTTGGCAAACTGCCTTGCTGTAGATTGAAATCTCTCGCGATCAGTCATACCTTGCTTTACTCAATGGAGATTGGAGCTACCATGAAAAGTTGACCCAATCGTTGTGAACCCTCTCCTCCACATCGCCATCCACATTGGGCACCTCCCACCACCTCATCCTACTTATTCATTCCCTTAAGTACAAGGTTTCTTTAAGGCGTCTGAGGATGGATTTGCCACCCAAATTACCTTAGACGAAGTTATAAGAAGTATTAGTGTTGAAGCAGTTCTACCAACCCAGGAAAGGAATGCAAGAATGCAAGCATAGGCGACATGGTCAGAGCTGCACACCGCCTGCTGGCGTCCCCTACTGCTGCAATAGTACAAGCCAACATCAATTAAAGAAGAGTAGGAGAGAATAAGGATTGGAAGCACGTATTTAGGACAAATAAAGACCATTGCGAGGGTTATAACACTCTCTTTCCCTCCATCTCTTTCATCTTCTCCCTATACTTCTCCTCATCCTTCTCCTTTTCCTCCTACTTGTTTTCCTTCTCTTTGTATTCTTGCGATTGTTGCAAATCCACCCTCAATCGTGCTTTCCCCATCAGCCCACGGATCCATCCTGAGAGACATCTTACATCCTTAAACATGTCCGCAGGTTTGGAATCATGGCACGGTGCCTCAGGAAAAGTAGTAGTTACTCCAAATACCTTCGATTTGGTTCTTCTCCTGGGCATTCATTCACGAATGAGGACGAGGAGTGTAGCTAGACGATAAACTGCTACCCAAACGAAAACCTCTAGTGTCTGTCAAGCTTTCTGCAGTGAATTTGTCAAAGCCGCTCGGTTCGTCTGGACAACAAGGCATATCAGGTGAATGCTGACGATCTTCTCGTAACCCTTCTGTTCACCTAAACTAAAGGAGTAGGAATGCTGCGCCAGCTGCAAGCCTTGCATCTTCGGCTTTGTTCAGTGAAGGCATCAAGGAAAAATGGACAAGTGTGGGTGAGGAGAAATGGCAGTGCACCAAGCAATGATTGACAGTAAACTTGGTTTAACTGCTTGTCGCATCTACAAACCACGGGAATAGAATGCGTTAGCTTTCAACTGTCATCATTTGCCGAATTTATCATTTTCGACATAAATCAGGCCGAGAAGCAAGCCCAGTGGATGCAGCAGCCACTAGGACGTACGTCTACAACACTGGCACCGTTTGGTTGAGGACGACGTCGTTGACAGCGTTGGCAAGTAAGTCACAGACAGTGATGGCTAGACTGAGGAGAACTTCCGCTCTGTAGAATACACGAGTGAAGGCGTGTGGATCAGTGTGCTCACACAACTAGCTGTTGGATACGCACAGGAAAGGCTAAAGGTAAGGCCGTCATGTTAGCAACAAAGGCGATCACGAAGAGTGACATTTTGGAGCAAATGCGACCACTGATGATGTTTGTTAGCCTCATTTAAAAGGACATGTTGAATTATGGACAGAGGTGAGATATGATTTTACTGACCATATTTGTGGGCACTTTCTCGGAGCAAAGGCTAACAGTTCGACAAGAATTTATTTGAGGTCTACAAAAACTTTTTCGGGTACAATTAGACTAAAATTGTCGTCGCTGGTAGCGGTACAGTGTGAAGGTTGGACACAGCAAGTGTAGCGTTTGAAAACCGCAAGGAAAAATGGACCTATTTGAGTGGCGCAATGTTACAGTCATTTTGTTATTTCCACGTAAATGGAAAAAGACAAATAAAAAACTGGTTCATTAGCATTTCAGCTATTTCAGAATCAGCAAATGTGGGGACTGTTTAGACTGCACCCTCGGTTGTTTAGTTAAAAAAAACCTGCAGCGCTAATTTCGTTCACTGATTTCTTATTTGGAAATGCAAAGACTGGCTGAAAATTCTGTGATGCCAAAGCAAACAAATTTTCTTCAAAACAACTTTTGGGATTCAAGTAACTCAAAGTGGTGGCGGTCTACTTTTTAGTCTAAATGTGTACATTAGTCTTGCAAGTGCTGCTTACAAGAATTCTGATGCTTGGACCACTTTTTCATATCTAAAGCAAGCAAATGAGTTAACTTGAAAGTTGCAACTGGGAATTACTGTAGTTTGGTATTACAGCCATTGATGCTGATGGTGATTCTGACGTCTTTATAATCTTCCACGCATTCTGTCTAGTTAAATAGTACTGTTGATCTTCCATTCGTGACGGACCAAAAATGGCACAATGGAAGAGCAAATCAAAAATTCCCTCAAACAGGAACAAACACCACATGTTAGTTCCCCTTTTTAAACACAAGGGCTGTAACTTTGGAACTTGCTGCTGTTTCAATCACCCCTCTCCTACTTGCAAAGTGACTGCGGTGTGGGAAGATGTCATAGCCTGGAGGAAGTCTACTCTCATGATATGGCTGACTGCGATCCCAGTCAACCTGGTCATTTTTAGACACGTATCAGGAAGGGGATGAAACACTTTGGCTAGATCGCACTCCTTGCTAAGCGCCAAGTCTGTCTCACTTCACCTCATGTTAAGCACACTTGAACCTCTCCTCCAAGAAAGCGTCAAGATGGATGATTTCGAGGGACCGCGTCAGGCAGAGTGAGGTGAGCTGATGGAATAACCAGCCATCCACTCACTGAATGGCGACTTCGTCTCAACGACGTCTCACTAGTTGTGTGTTTCAGTGACAGTGCTAAGCATGGTGATGCCATGGCGTTCCGATCCGACGGCACAACAGTCACCTCTATGAATAAACATCTGGCTGGATGGTAACCTGCCTTTCTGCGATGTCGAAATCACCACGAGGCAACCGATTCTTCATCATTTTTAAATGGCCTGGTTTTCACATAAAAACTCTCGTTTCACATTAGACGAATTTTGTTCCAATTCATCCATGCAAAACTTTTAAGTTAATTGAAAACACCGATGGGTGTATAAACTGAAAAACAAACGCAAAAACTTTTGACAGATTTCAAGCGTTATGGGGAAGGAGGATGGCGGTATGTCATTGTCAGGTTTGCCTACCTGCCTACTCACCTCAGAGACGACAGCAATCCTGGGCTGGCATGGCTGACAAATTGAGAAGTTAAGCGACGAAAAGGCAGAAAAGCTAATATCATTCCTGCGTTCTTTTTAAAAGAGCTTGATCCACAACATCTATTGATTTAATTTCAGAATAATGTGGTTAATGATAACCATGTAAGCCGAAAGAGGTAGATGGATTGCTGTGTATATTCATATGCATTTCTCATTCATCTGTTTTAGTTCACATCCACGACAAATTATTTTCTTCGAGTTTTCATACTCATAGCATTAAAGGAAGCAATTTTAAAATGGGAAAGAAAAGCAAGTAGTGGCAGACCTACCGATTACATGCCTAAGCTATCGGCCATCCACAGAAGGCAGCATTAATTTGGCGTCTGGTGAGAATTCCCTTCAAACAATAAAATGGGTTGTATGGGCAACTTTGATGCTGATTCTTGTTCAGAATGTATGATAAGTGAAAAAATTAGCTTTCAGTAAAAAACAAGACTGCCTGTGCATGACAGATGAGGCAAGTGGGTGAGAAAGGCAGTGTGTAGAGGTAATGGACGTATCTGCTTTGCAGACCACTAACTCATCTGCGTGAATCAAAAATCACATTTCCTTCTCCAATTCCGCCTCCTCCCTTCTCTATTTCCCCTTCCCCATTCAAAGGTGTTATCTACAGAGGCCATGGGGGGATTGTAAAGGCTGACCACATTCGGCTCCTTCACAATGCCAGCACGACACCAATTTGTGTGTTAATTTCGTATTTCCCCTGTTCGCCTTTCGCCTTACCCATGGCTGTGATGGTAACAAAGTGGATTATTGCAGAGATTAGCGTCCACCTCAGTTCACTGATGGCCGACTCTGCTCACCTCCCTGTTTCTGTCCTCATGAGTGTGTGAGTTTATGTGTGTGTGTGTGTATATATGTGGAATGAGGGTGTTCACTCTAGAAATACTTTCGTGGCCACATTTACGGCTGGGTGATAAGTGAGATGCACACATTGATAAAGACGCAGAGGTTATAAAACGGAGGAATTTTATGACTCGCCTCGTTAAGTCCACTCCTCTCACCCCCCAGTCAGGGGTCAGTGCAGAAACCAATTCCTCCACTTTATTATGACAATTGACTGCACTTATCCTCTCCTGTCTTATCCCACAGAATAATTAATTCCTCTCTATTCGCGTGTGTGTGTGTGTACATGTACCCAGATTTCACCAGCCTTGCCTCCAAAACAACCATATAGTCAGGCAACAGAAAACAACAGGGAGACAACACCACATGTGACTTTTTTCTTAACGGAATCTTGCGGAAGAGAAGGAAGAAGGAAAGGGGTCGTAGAAATACAGACAGCAAAGTTGGTCTGACGTGTGCACCTCGTGCGACCTGCATGCATTACAACGTGTTGATGGCAGGAGGTAAGTAAGTGGGTAGGTGTGTGGTTAGACGGATGGAAAAGTACAGCTTTTTTAGCTCTCCAAGGAGATAAATTACAATCTTGGCAAATAAGTAGACAGGTGTGGAAGTGTTTATTCTGCAAGTCCCTACATATGCATTGATGCAGGCAGTAAATTACTTGGAGCGGAGAGGTGTTGTACTGCCACTGCCAGTGACAATGTCGCTTGCCTGGCCAATGGAACTTGTGGTAGGCAAGCAGATGCTGGTGCCTTCAACAGAGGTGTAGAAGGTATTTCCTTTCAAAGAGGTGAGTAGCGTGGCAAGTGTCAATCAAGAAGGTAAATGCAGCATTGACTTTGGGCAACGCGGGTTGTCTTAACCACATTCTACTTCAGTACGTAGCACGGACTTCCACACTACTTCAGCCTAGCACGACTTCAGCGAGGGTGTTCAGGGGACTCCTGGTTGGAAGTAAACATCAAATGATCAAGGTTATATGGAAGCTGCGTAGAACAGAGTCAGTCCACACCTTAACGATATATGGAGTCTACTTGGCCCGTTTATCTCTATAGACACTTGTTTAAACAAGCAGATGCTGCACGAGGATAGAGTTGTAAGCAGTTCCTTTTAACGCTCGGCCTTGATGACTGGAACTTGGAGATAGATGACACCTCTGCAATACGAGAAATTTTGACTTCAATAAGAAAAACATCCAGATCTGTTCCCTAAAATTGTAACCTCTTGGCAACAAACATCGCCATTTCGAGTTTACTGAGTTCTCTGCATTTATGAGGCTCGTCTTTACTTTTAAGGAAATAGGGATTAATATAGGGGAAGTCTATCCTCATCATATAACTGACGGCATCTCCAATCAGTCAGCGCATTTTCAGAGACGTGTCAGGAAGGGGATGATACACTTTGGCTAAACGACACACCATGCTAAGTGCCAAATCTGTCTCATTTTACCTGATGTTAAGCATGCTTTCACCTCCTATTTCGAGGTACCACCTTAGACAGAGTCCGATGAGATGATGGAACAACCAGTCATCCACTCACTGAATGGCGACTTCGTCTGAATGACGACTCACCGACTGTGAGCATCAGTGACAGTGCTGAATATGGTGGAGTCGTGGCGTTACAATCTCGCAGCACAACATTCATCTCTATGGATAGACATCTGGCTGGATGGTAACCTATCTATTCACAATGTCGAGGCAATCGATTCAGCATCATCCCCAAATGTCTCGTTTTGACATATATGCACACGTTTAAAATTAACAAAATAACTAAAAACGAATTTGTAGATATGAAGTTAAAGTGGAGTTCAAAATCTCTAGATAGCTTAGCAAATTTATTTGAGAAGTAAAATAGGGGTGTTATTGTCATGTATACCTACCCACCTACGTCTCACCTCAGAGATGACAGCAATTCTGGGCTGACAGGGCAGCCATATAAGAAAATAATGCAAATGGAAACCGCACAATGTACATCAGGAGAGGCAGATGGACTACTGTGTCTCTTCACTAGCATTTCTCATTCGTCTGTTTCAAATTAAAGCCACAACGAAATGTCTTCTCTCTATTTTTCATTCAGCTAGCGATAAAGGAACAATGTCTGAAGTGGGGGAAACAAAGAGATAGGCAAGCGGTGGCAGGCCTACCAATTGCATGTGTATCCTGTCAGGGCGGACTTTTCCACCATCAAACGACCATCTACAGAAGGCAGCATTAATTAGTCCAATCTGGCAGGAATTCCATGCAAACAATAAAATGAGCTGTATGGGTAAATTCGTTGATGGTTCTCTTTCCAAATGCAAAATCAGTAAGAAAACTTGGCCTTAAGTGCGTAAATGACAGGATTGCATGTGCATGACAGCTGAGACAAGTGGGTGAGAAAGGAAGTGCGTAGAGGTGCTGGGTGTAGCTGCTTTGCAGGCCACCCACTTATCTGCGTGCATCAAATATCACATTTTCTTCGCTACCCCCTCCTCCCGTTTTCCTCCTCCTCTTCCTGTCTTCTCATTTCCTTTCCAAAAGTGTTATCAATATGGGACATGGAGGGATTGTAGCGGTCCACCACATTCAGCTCCTTTACAATGCCAGCACGGCACCAATTCTTGTGTTGATTTCGTGTTTCCCTTGTTTGCCTTTTGCCTTACCCATAGCTGTAATAGTAGCAAAGTGGATTATGAAGAGATCGGCGTCTACGTCTATTCGTTGATGGCCACTCTGCTCACCTCCCTGGTTCTGTCCTCGTGAGTCTGAGTTTATGCGTGTATATGTGTGTATGTGTGTGACAGGAGGGTGTTTGCTTTGAAGGCGCTTTCGTGGCCACTTTTACGACTGGGTGACAAGTGAGATGCACACATTAACAAAGATGCAGAGGCCATAGAATAGAGGAATTTTATGATTCACATTATTCGGTCCACTCCGCTCACCTCTCAGGCAAAAGGCAGGATATATCCAACCTCAGCCTTGCAAAATAACTCCTTATTTTAGTTACTAGGCCTCCCACATTTAAGGTTCTGCTTTATTCTCTTAGTCAATAGATACCCCACCCCTAAGATTTTGCTTTGCCTTCCTTGGAAAGCTGTAAGATGTAACCATTATGCCGTGGTAATTATTTTGTGTCACATATACGTGATAGTGGCAGCAGTATTCGCAGTATGTGAACTGTAAAGTCAGAGACCAGTGCAAAAGTCAATTCCTTAACTTTGTTATGGTGGTTGACTGCACTTATTCTGTCCTGTCCTGTCCTCTCCCGAATCATTTATTCTCCTCTGTGCGTGTGCGTGTTTGCGTGTACCCAGAATGCACCAGACTTTCCTCTCAAACAGCCATAAAGGCAGGCAACAGAAAACGATTGGAAGACTACACGACATGTGACTCTTTTCTCAACTGATTCCTGCTGACAGAAAGGAGGGAGCAAAGAGGTTGTAGGAATACAGACAGTAAAGTTGGCGTGACGTGTGCACCTCGTGCGACCTGCATGCCCCACCACGTGCTGATAGCCGGAGGTAAGTAACTGAGTAGGTAGGCAGGTTGGTTGGTGGATGGGTACAGAGCTTCTTCACTCCCAACGGAAATAAATTATAATCGTGGCAAATAAGTAGACAAGTGTAGAAGTGAATTATCGTGTAAGTCTCTAAATGTGCATTGGTGTAGGCAGTAAATTACTTGGAGTAAGAGGCGCTGTACTGCCAATGGGTCGCCTTGGTGCCTTCAATGGAAGTGCAGTAGGTTTTTTCTTTTCAAGAAGTGAGCAACTTGGCAACTATCAATCAAGAAAGTAAATCCAGCATTGACTCTGAACAACTCGGGTTTTCTTAACTCCACTCTATTTCAGTACGTATCACGGACTTCCACACTACTTCAGCCTAGCACGACTTCAGCGAGGGTGTTCAGGGACTCCTGGTTGAAAGGAGACATCAAATGAACAGAGTCAGTCCACACCTTGACGATATATGGAGTCTACTCGGCCCGTTTATCTCTATAAACATCTGTTTAAACAAGCAGATGCTGCAAGAGAATGGAGTTGTAAGCAGCAGCTTTAAATGCTCGGCCTTGATGACTGGAAGTAGAAGATAGATGGCGCCACTACAATACGAGAAGAAATTTTGACTTCAATAAGAAAAACATCCAGATCTGTTCCCTAATGTTGTAACGCCTTAGCAACAAACATCGCCATTTCGTGTTTATTGACTCTTCTGCATTTATGAGGCTCGTCTTTACCTTTAGGTATAAAAGCCATTTACATTATGCTCATCTTTCCCTTTTCTGTTGAAGTGGAAAAGCTACTTGGAGGTGTCTCACGGATGGTACGTTAAAGGACTTTTTGGTGGTAAACACCACATTCTTTCTTAAATCTTTCAAGCTACTCCGCTTTCAGCTTGGCCACAATGAATGAAAAAGAGTAGCCTGCTGAGTGATTGGCTGTGTGACCGACTGTTCAAAATACGGAATCGTGATAAGAAGTGGATTATGTAGGAGAACAAGCATGACATTAAATACTCCCCCAACAATCCACTCATC
>NW_020170420.1:81426-85829 GCF_000524195.1 Echinococcus granulosus | reverse complement strand
TCCCGTGGTAACTCAGTATCAATCTCATCGTCCGGTTGGATCTGACTTGCCATGTGAGGCACCAAAGGCCACAGAAAGCCTCTGCAAGTAGCATTTGTGCCACATGCTGCTCATCGGGTAGCCTTAACATCGGTGACGGCAGTGGCGGTCAATGAAAGCGTGAAGCTTGGCAGTTTTATCAGCCATCATCATCTGCTACTTTTGTTGAATTTGGAAAATCAGCTAAATAAAGTCTCACGGATGGTGGGCTGGGGGACATTTTGTTTGTGAATACCACACCCTTTCTGTCGTTAATCTTTTAAGCTACTCTTCTTTTGGCTTGGCCACAAGGAATGAAAAAGAGTAGCCAACTGATCAACAGAAGGAATTGTGATGAGAAGTGGATTTAATGAAAGAACAACCATGACATTAACTACTCTTCTAACAGTCCACTCACCACCATCCCACCTCACAGTCCTAGGTGAGGTTACCAAATGACTGCCTGGCAAAGACCAAGATAAAGGCCTTAGTCAGTAGCTTGTCAACCGACCCAAAGACAAGACGAACCAGACCTGTACGACCTTGTTCAGAGACAATGGGGATTTATTTTAATGATAGCTCTCTCCCTCTCTCTCACCTTCCAATGAGTGCCCTATTGTTATAGTGGGGTGGAGTGGAAGCGTAGGAGAGTGTTGCGTGGTTAGAAAGCGAGGCGTGCAGTTGAAAGGGTGGACAACAAGGCGACAATCAACATTAATTGTAGGCAAACGCAATACATGCTGTGATAGCGCGATCATTGCAACATACTCGTGAACAATTGATGAGATTAAGGGTCAGTCAAGTTTCTACGAGTAGTCGGATTTCGTCAACTTTATTGGCTTATTTTACCTCCTCACAGTGATTCAAGCGAAAGGGAAACAGGTAATCGTGTATTCCGTTAGCCCTAGCCGTCGTATACACCTCTCAAGAAGGGGCTGTCATGCAGTCCGTGTATCGGTGGTGGGACTGATTCCATCATCGTGTCTCGCTTTTGATAAGGTCTACCGGTCTCTTCCAATACAAATGACAAGGCTGAAAAGTGGCTGGAAGCAGTCCACTGCACGAATTGGAAGCATTTATACCTACATTCAGATCTCACACTGTCTGGTTACGTGTGGAGATGCACTGCATTTGAAAGCCAAGATTAAAAAGTTGACGTCAATATGTGAGAAATGTGAACATCTGTCACGTCCATGGCCAAATACGATTGTACACGCATGCATAGTTGTTCATGAGGAAGGAGTGTTGATTAGCTACCCCCTCACAGAGGATACGGTAGCCCTCTTGCCATACAGCTTAACTGAGACATTGCCATCAAGGCTGACACGTGCCATCAAATAGATGTCGCTTTTGAACAAGCTCATTTACACAACTTCCCTTTTGTAAAGTGGGAAGAAGGAGGACAGACATAAATGCGGCTTCAAAGCGTTATAAACAGTTGTAGCCAGTGTAATATAGAGGGGCACATGACAGGCATTGAAGGCTGTAGAAGGTCACGACAAGTAGCATTTGTGGTACTTGAGGCATGTCGAGTATCCTCAACACCTTTCACAACAGCAGCGGTGAACGAAAGTATGAAGCATGGCAGCATCACCATCTATCCATTCAATAAGTGATCAGGAGGTGTCTATGACCACTGACTGTGTGTCAGTAATACTGCTGACTGTTCATTGCATCCGATAGCACAGCAGTTACCTCTATGTGAGTATTTTGCGAAATCGTCGAACGCCTGCCTCATCCTGGCCGTTGCATCGACGGCACGAGTCTCAGTGTTAAGTAAGCTCACTCTAGAAACCAGGGCAATAGGCGCGGTGAAACTGGCTGATCTGGAAGGGTTTATTCATCCAGGCAAACGTATGAGGCGTCCACAACTGACAAACATCTGCCGTGGCACACAATCCGCCCATCTCTCACCACCGCCATCGTAACACGACATCTTTAGCCCACTGCAGGAGCAAGAGTAGGAGACTGGTAGCTCCTCTTCATGCCTAATGCATACATATACAACATTATTTACGGACAAACCGTTTTCTCTTCATTAACATTCATTCACTGAGTCACTGCTGCCTTGACTACCTTTCTTTCGTCAGGTCCCAAGTCTTGTCTGTTTTTCAGAGCAAAGAAAACACGTGGTCAGTTTTTCATTACCCCAAATGCAGTACCTACCCTAAGACACTGTTTCACACCAGGCACATTCCACTGTCTCGGCCATGACAACATTTGTCAAAGGGGAAAGCGGAGGCGATAACCCCAAATCTCTTGTCCATTTTCACTTTGCTATCATTAAGTGGTGGCTCTACTAACAACTAATTGAAATTTGAAAAAGCTAACTGCTAAAGGCCGCTTTTAAGTGCGCAATTGCGCAGACAAAATCGGCCTCCTCTGTACCCCTAGGCAAAGATGGACGACCAATTGTAGTGTTAGATATCGAAGGCTATCCTTCGAACCAGTATATCGAATTTACTTAACCTCCAAAACCCAAACTTCCTCACTTGAGTCGTGGTACCTTGGAAGAAGTGGCAAGACCCATCTGTTTAGAAAAATAGGACGGGGATGAATGGGAACTTGAGATTCCAGAGTGCCTCATTACCTTGGCAGCCTATAACCCTTCCTCAACCATTTAAAGACAATTGTGCTCTAAATTTCGGTTTTATGCATAGCATTGCTCCTGGAAGCTAGCTACCAAAAGCTGTGGTTAAGAAATCGGACTCCATTCAACCACGCGTCAGCCACCAGAGATTTATTTCCTCAATGTCTTCTTTCCATTGCATATAGTCTCGCGATTGTTTGATGCAAGAAGGTGGCACCGAGTGCTTTGAACAGTGCCACACACTGGGGCGCACTAGAGAAGTTTCTGCGGCTGCGGAATTGAAGCAGATTCGTTGACTCCAAGACTTAGACTGAGTTTTATTACCCATCCATGACTTTATCGACAAGACCATAATGTAAGCGTTGAAGTGACTAGGCAAGTAGCATAGAAGGTGACAAATAGGGACTATGCACTGCCGCACATCTACCCCTAGCCTACGGTTTGTCATTGTCCCAAGGTCGATGACTCAGGTCCACACGGAAGCCTCCGTACGAAGAGATTGGATCAACTGACATCTTTGTTATGAACATACGGAGGGGCTGGATGGCTAGGAGAAGGGCGAAATTGATGGTGTAAGAGTCGATTGGAGGAGGAAGGCTGATTACGTCCCCACTACATTATGTTAAGTACGCTTTAACTTCTCCTCAGAGAAAGTATCAAGCTGGCGGATTTTGAGGGACTACGTTGAGCAGAGTGCGGTGAGCTGATGGAACATTTACCCATCCACTCAATGAATGGCGACTTGGTCTCAATGACGTCTCACCGACTGTGTGTATCATTGACAGTGCTGAACATAGTGGTGCCGTGGTGTTCCAGTCCCACAGCACCTGGGTAACAGGGTAACAGGTTCTGTCTCCTGCTTGGGTATCGATGGGATCTATCTAGACCGCTCATCAACCAAAATGTCTGTTTTAACAAAGAGGAAACGCCGGAGACTAGAACTTCAAGCAATCATTTTTAAAGCTCCACCACTAGGGTTGGACTTGGGAGTTTGAAGTAACCAGTCCACTACAATAAGGATGCTGACTTTGCAAAGAAGAATGCCAGGCCAAATTAGTTGCTCAAAATCGTTAGACTTTGGTGGAAACGACTGACATTTTTTGTACCTTGTTCTTAGTACTTATGGGGACTGCTTTGGGTGTAAGCAAGTGGATGTCAAAAAATGTACTTTTTACTACTTTGGGAAAAGTCGAAAGGCATCTTTAAGGCATTGAGTGGGTGGTGTGCTGGGGGACGTTTGGACGGGTAAATGCCACTTCCTTTCAATGGTTAATCCTTTAAGTCATTCATCTTCCACCTTGGCCACTTGACGTAGACATCATGCAATATTACTGTCAGTAGCAACGGACGACTAATTATTCCACCAACAGACCTTAAAAAATAGGGTTATAGCACATTTTAAACAAATCTTCCAAAGAGTGGTAAATAAAAGACGCAATAAATGAATCCTCGGACAGTTTTTTCGCGAAGCAATGCTTTTGAAGTCTAAAATCCATCCTCTGCTTCTACATTCTATCTTAATTAAACAGTCAACAAGTAGTGCATCATCATTGAATAGCAAACCGCGACAATTTTGTGCTTACAACCTCTTCTACCCTTTTGCCCCTTTTTTGGTCTGTCGTTGAAGCAGAACATCCAACCTTTTTAATTACAAATCATGCATTAGTGGATTCAACGGACGTCCCAACCACCATCAGGATCAGTGGATGTAGAGCAAAAGCACAGTGGTTCACAGTTATAGTTCTTGAGTAAGCAAGTTTACTCGCTTTGGATAAGGAAAAAGCGTCCAAAGAGC
>NW_020170420.1:72109-81326 GCF_000524195.1 Echinococcus granulosus | reverse complement strand
AAATTAGTGTAAACAACCTTTGCGAGATTAATATACTCTCTTTAGGCCAAAAGTAGACCACCTCTACTTTGAGTTGTCTCCACCTCAAACGTTTTCGATGGAACATCTGCTTCTTCATGCTACTATAAAGTTTTAATTAAACATCGTTTCTTTTTAAGCAAAAACCCAGTAAATAAATTTGGCCTTGGTAGATTTCTAACTAACTAACCGGGTGTTGAGTCTAAACATTCACAACATTTGCCGTTTCGAAAAATATGGATTTGTGGAACTACTGAGCGTCATTAAATTCCAGACATTGGAGTTAGGAGGTATTGTTAACACCCTTCCCCATTTGCCTGGAAAAAAACAAAATGGTGGTAAAATTGCTGCAATCTGCCGATTCCACTTGTTTCACAGATTCTAAAACGCTACGCCCATTGTGTCTAGCTCTCACCGTGTGCCGATCTCAGCGGCCTTTGTCGGCTAGACACACGTTGTGATATCAACGCATTCACTGCACTAATTTCTGTGGGTATAAAATTTGGTTGGCACTTGGGCTTCTTATTTACTCAGGAACTTATTTCGTCTATCTTCACTCCTAGTCTGCATTCATAAGCAAGTGCCAAACAAGGGAATAGTCAGGGAGTTTAAGATTCCAGACACATTCAAGGGCGGACAGCAAGTCTCCGAAGAGATCTATCGGCTGACCGAGCAAGCGAAAGTGAGGGAGGATTTACTACCAGTGGAAGAAACAAAGATACTGTGATGACGTGGAGCGGTAACTGATAACAAGAGTTTGAATGTCGAGTTAGTAGGTTACGAGGGGTGACAACTTTGTTGGACAGGGGTCCCTTAAACAAAAGCGATTACTGTAGACACCCTCCTTCAAGTTTGCGGTGTAGTATATAGGAGGCTTGCGATTACATACTGCATCATCTAGAAGGGGGGGGAGGAGGAGAAAGCGGAAGAAATCAAGCCTTTGGAATTGATGATGTGAAGGCAAAATGGAAAAAAATAATTGAAATACATTTTAAGGAAGTAAAATGCTATTTTGGTGGGACGGCTGCATAACTTCATGGAAGTCGGTCAAATCCGGAGTCACATCAGAAGGGGTCGCCTAGTAGACATCTTCCCCACAGGTTGTGCGTTTTGCTATCTGGGATGAGGTTGGAAGAGCAATCACATAAGCAAGTGGGTGTAGTCGTTTTTTGAGAGGACGCTGGAACTATTTACTCAGATGTTCTGCTGTCGACTGGATGGGTTGGAAGTCCTTCCTCTAGGTACAGGTGGACATCTGGCTGTTTATCTGCTCGCCCATCCACTTCCACACTCAATTTTATCCTCTGCTTTAGTACTGATACAGGTAAAACCATGAATTTTCTTGAAAAGAATTCACTTCGTCGTGCTCTTCTTCCTTCTATATCTCTCCTTCTTCCTTAAATGTGATACTTCTTTGCACTTACTGTTCTCGGCTGACGGAGTAATGAAACAAGGAGATGTCATGGACGCAAAATTGGGTGTTGTCATACGCACCATGGGGTGGGAACCTAATCAGTCTACCTCTTCAAATCGACTCTTGTACCATCAACTTCGACCTTTACTTAGTTACCCAGTCTATCCGTATGCTCACACCGAGGATATGAGTTGATTTTAATCTCTTTGTGACGTGGTATCGTTGTTGCCTTTAGACAATTAATTTCAAAGACTAACGAACCGTGGGTTGGGGATAGATGGGCATCAATTCATTGGCACCTTTTGATGCGTTCAAAACCACCTGTCTGCTGTCTTAATCCCTCACATTCTAGTCTTTCCGATTGTTTAATGAGGAAGTAATTGAGGTCTGTCTCCTTCTTGGGGTTGATGACTTTGCCTCCTTTTCACTTCCGGAGAAACTTCGAGAATGCGTCCCATTTGATGATGCTTTTGGCATTTAATAACAGCAAAATTTCATGCAAAAGAGAAAAGTGTTAAAAAATAAATCCCCGTTAGGAACGCATTTGACTGGAGTACGAAATTTGATTCCTTGCATTCTGATAACTAGCTTCCAGGAGCAATGCGGTGTATGAAAATAGGATCTCGATGCAGTCTCCTCTAAATAAGTTAAATAGGATGATAGACTGTTCATTCGGCCCCTTTTTACTTCCAAAGTAGCTCAACTGGAGTGCGGACACACAAATTCTAGGGATTCGAATATACCCGACACACTGGCTCAAAGCAAAACCTTAGGCATCTAAATATGTATTTGGTCTTCCACCTTTAGGTGAGGATAAGGAGGAGGCCGACTCGATGTCCGAACAACTGTGAGCCCAAAAGCAGCCTCTAGTAATCCGCGCTCCTAAATTCCAAGTGGTTGAAGATAAGAGTAACCACCTGACAAAAAAAAGGAAAAAAGGACACGAATTTAGTCTAATCATCTCAATTTCTCCCTTTGACAAATGTTGCCTTGGACAAGGCAGTAAAGTGCGCATGGTGTAAAACATCGTTTGAGGATTGGCACTACATCCAGGGTGGTGAAAACATGACAACTTGTAGCCTTTGCACGGAAAAGTAGTTAGGACACAAAATGTGGTGGAAGAAAGGTAGTCAAGACAACAATGACTCAGTGAGTAAATGTTAGTGCAGAGGAAAAGATTAGTCAGTGAATAATGTGGTAGGTGTATACATTAAGCATGAACGAGATATGTTAGTCTTCCATTCATTCTGTGGACCAAAGACGCCGTGTCGCGATGGTAGTGGAGAGTGTGATGAGTGGGTTGGTTGCCACGGCGGATATTTGTCTGTTGCTGATGGATATGATGTTCAGTTAGATGATTAAACATTCCTAGGTCAGTCTGTATCACTGCTCTTATTGCAAGGGTTACTAGATACAGCCTCCAGAATGAGTCCAAATGTCCACACACAGAGGTGACTGCTGTGCTGCCAGTTGGAATGAACAGTCAACAGTGTCACTGGCACAGAGTCAGTGGTCATAGGAACCTGCTGATCATTCAGTGAGTGCATGGATGGTGATGTGGCCAAGCCTCATGCTTTTATTCACCGCTACTGCTGTGAAGGATGTTGAGGCTACCCGACAAGCATCAAGTACTACATATGCTACTTCTGACGACCTTCTGTGGCCTCGAGTGTTTCCATTTAATTTACACTGTCTACAAATGCTTAGAACCTTTTGCAGCCTCTTTTTTTCTGCCTTCCTTCTTTCCTCTTTTCAAAGGGGAAGTTGCGTAAATGAGCATGTTCAAAAGCGGCATCTATTTAATGGCACATGTCGCCCTTGATGGCAATGTCTATCAGTCAAGACATTAGCCAAGCGGAATTTCGTATCTTCTCTGTAAGGGGTAGGTAATCAACACACCTTCCTCATGACCGGCCATGCCTGCTTTTACTAGCGCATCTGGTCCTGGACGTGACAGATATTCCCTCTGCTCACATATGGACGTCGTCTTTGACGACTTTGACCTTCAAATACAGTGTACCTCCACACCTAATTAGCCAATGTGCGATCTGAATGTAGGTACAAATACTTTCAATTCTTGTAGTGGACTCCCGCCAACCACTTTGTCGGCCTTGGTATTTGGACTGGAAGAGACCGGTAGACCTTACCAAGTGCCCGCCACAATGCTAAAATCACTGCTACCACCGATAAAAGGACTGCATGAGAGCCCCTCCTTAAGAGGTGCATACCACGGCCAGGGCTAGCAAAACACTTAATTACCTGTTTCACTCTCGCTCAAATTTCCGTATCCTGACTGTACCCTTTAGTGGATGGAGGTGTTATCACCGAAGAAAATTTGATGAAATCCGAATACTCACAGAAACCTGACTGACCTTCACCCCCAACAATTGTTTACGCTTGCATGTGGTCTGATTTGGCGCACAGATTGTACGCCGTGTGCCTTCAATTAGTGTAGATTTACTCCTTGTTATCCACTCACGCCCACACACACAATGCCTTCAAACCTCACGACACACTCACCCTCCCACTCCGCCTTACTGGATTAACAATGGGGGACTCATTAAAAGCTGAGAAAGAGGGAACTATCATTGGAAAAAATCTCCATTGTCTCTGAACAAGGTCGTGCGGTCTAGTTAGTCCTGTCGTTCGGTCGGTTGCCAAGCTACTAAAGCTCTTATCTTGGTCTTTATCAGTCATTTGGTAACCTCTCCAAGCTGTCTCCTACCAAGGACACTAATGAGGTACATTTTATTGTCAAGGTAAGGTGGGGAGTGTTGGTGGGCGCGAACCTCATTCAGTCGACCACCTTTGCTTTTTCCATACCCTGCCACTTCTCCTGTCCTGACAATGATGAAACGTTTTAACTCTGAATAGTGGGAAATTGGAAATGTGAGGATAGCATTCTCCTTTGCCATCCTGGTGGATGAGAATGAGATAGCATAATCCTTTATCATTATATCCCCTCACGGCCACCACTTGATTGGCTTAAGCTATACATAAACTTAGGGCTTCGTGTTTTCTGTTTGTACGGAGTCACCTAGGAGGAGACAGATATCTCCTCCCCACACTTAACGCACAGGGAAAGGTGAAAAAAAAATGTCGTGCGTCTTGTTGAAGGGAGAAGTGATGGATGCGTTAGGCTTGTGAGGTGGGATGGTGGTGAGTGGAGTAACCAATGTCATGCTTGGTCTTTTACCAAATCCACCTCTCATCACAATTCCGTTTGTTGATCAGTCGGCCACACAGCCAATAAATCAGCAAGCTACCCGTCTCCATTCCTTGTGGCCTAGCAAAAGCAGAGTAGCTTGAAAGATTAACGACAGAAAGGACGTGATGTTCATTAAATTGTCCTTTAACCTACCATCCATGAGACGCGTTTAAACTGCTCTTCCATTTCAACGGAAGTTGCGATAAAGGGCATTAATTTTGTCCCTATTTACCTAAAGGTAAAGACGAGCCTCATAAATGCGGCAAAATCAGTACACTCGAAATGGCGGTAGCTGTCGCCAAGGTCCTCTAATTTACATTAACTGCTTTGGATGTTTTCGTCCTTTTTAAAATTCAAGAATTATTTACATATTGGCATGGCCTTATTGATCTTCCAGCTCCAACCCTCAAGGAGGGGCAGTAAAAAAATGGCTACTTCAAGCTCCAGCCTCTTGCAGCATCTGCTTGTTTAAATGGATATTTAAGGTGAAATGCGGGTTGAGAAGACTCCATCCATCCTCGGGGAGGCGACAGATTCTGCGCCACACAACCAAAATAAAACTTTGACTATTCAGTGTCTTCTTTTAACCAGGAGTCTCAGATGAGGAGTCGAAGAAGGAAGCTTCGATGCACCTCCCCTAAACGCTCTCGTTGAAGTCGTACTAGTTAGAAGTAGTGTACAAGTCCGTGCTACACACTGACATACATCGGGCCTGAGAGACTACCTGGTTGGCTCGAAAACTATGCCGCATTTACCCTCTTAATTGACAGTTGTCACGTTGCTCACTTCTCTGCAAGGAAATACCTTCTGCGCTTCCATTGAAAGGACCAAGGTAACACATTGTCAGTACAGCGTCTCTCCACTTCAAGCAATTTGGTGCCTGCATCAATACACATTTTGGGACATACATAACAGCTCACTTCCACACTTGTCTACCTTTATACCACAATTATGATTTATTTCCTGCCTACCTGCCCACTTACTTACATCAGGAGATCAACACGTTGTGGTGATGCATACAGGTCGCACGAGGTGTACACGTCTCACCAAATTTGCTGTCTGCATTTCCATCACCTCTTTACTTCCTCCTCCTCGTCGGCAAGCTTCAGTTAAGAAAAAAGTCACATGTTCTGCAGTCCTTATTTCGTTTTCCTTTGCCTGTTTTTGAATGAAGGCTGGTGGATTCTGGGTACATGCAAACACACACACCAACAGAGGAGAATAAATGATTCAGGAGAGAAGAGTACAGGATAAGTGCATTCAGCTGTCGTAATAAAGTTCTCCGACTTTACAATTAATTAAATAGGAGTTCTAACACCAGCGTCACTCATATGTGACACGCAAACCTTACCACATTATAATAGTCAACTACTGCCTCTTACAGCGTTCCAAGGAGAGCAAAACGAAACCTTAGAAGTGGACAATTTACTGATTAAGAAAAGGAATGATTTTGAGAGGCTGAGACTGGGATGCATCCTGCCTTTCACCTGGAAGGTGAGAGGAGTGGCCCGAATAATGCGAATAATAAAATTTCGCTATTTTATGACCTCTGCGTCTTTTTCAATGTGTGTATCTTACTTATCACCCAGCCGTAAACGTGGCCACGAAAGTGCCTTCAGAGTGAACACCCTCCTGTCACACACACGTGGAGAGAGAGAGAGGTAAGCAGTCAGTCATCAATGATCAGAGGTGGACGCTGATCTATGCATTAATTCACTTTGTTGCGATCACAGCCATGGGTAAGGCAAAAAGCGAACAAGGGAATCACGAAATTAACACACGAATTGGTGTCGTGCTGGCATTGTAAAGGAGCTGAATGTGGTGGACCGTTACAATCCCTCCATGTCCCATGTTGATAACACTATTAGAAAAGAAGGGAAAAAGAAGGCAGTGGTGGAGGAAACGTGATATTTGATGCACTCAGATGAGTGGGTAGCCTGCAAGGCAGCAACGCCCAGAACCTCACCACACTTCCTTTCTCGCCCACCAACCTTAGCTGTCATTTACGCACTGAAGACCAATTTTTCCACTCATCTTTCATTTGAAACAAGAATCATCAACAGATTTTCTCACTCAGCATATTTTATTGTTTGCATGGAATTTGTACCAGATTTGAAGGATTAATGCTGCCTTCTGTGGATGCGCGTTTTATGGTGGAAAAGTCCGCCCTGACAGCATACGCCTGCCACCGCTTGCCCCTCTTGCCTCTCCCATTTTACACTGTTTGTTATTTCTACTCGTGTGAAAAATAAAAAAAAATATTTCATTGTAGCTTTAAGTTGAAACAGCCTACTGAGAAATGGAAATGAGGATGCAGAGTAATTCATCTACCTCTCCTCGTTTGCACTGTAAAGTTTCCATTGGCTTAATTTCCTTATATAGCTGTCCTGTCAGCCCAGAATTGCCGTCATCTTTGAGGTGAGACGTAGACAGGTAAGTAAACATGACAATAACACCCCTATTTTACTTCTTAAACAAATTTGCTAAGCAATCAAAAGAATTTGCACCCCCCTTTTGACTTCAAATCGGCTTGTGGGTTTTCACTCAACTTCAAAGTTTTGCCTAAATGAGCTGTATCCTTATTTTTTTAATGAAAAATAAGCGCGTATATGTCAAAACCCTGACACATGGTTAATGGAAAACGAGATAGTATAGATCAAAACTGGGACCTTTAGAAATGATGCAGAATCGGTTGCCTCTTACTATCATCGACATTGTAAGCACATAGGTTACCATTCAGCGAGATGTTTATTCACAGGGATGACTGTTGTGCTGTCGGATTGGAACGCCACGACACCACCATAGTCAGCACTGTCACTGATACACAGTCGGTGAGGCGTTGTTGAGACCAAGTGGCTATTAGCTCACCGCACTCTGCTCGACGTGGTCTCTCGAAATCCGTCATCAGGTTAAGGAAGACAGACTTGGCATTTGACAAGGCGTGTGGTCTAGCCAAAGTGAATCATCTTCCTAACACGTGTCTGTGGATGCGCAGACTGACTGGCGTCAGTTTGCAGGCAAGAGATGGTTAATTGAAATCAGGGCAGGTTACAAAGCACAAACCCTTATGTTTACTAGGGAAAATCCAACTAAGAGGTCTGTTCCTGTCTGAGGGAAGGCTATGATTTGCTCTTCCATTGGGTTACTTTTCTTTCGGCTGAAAACGGAAGATCAACCATCCTACGTGGGAAATTCAAAGAGCGTCTTAGCCACCATTTGGATTAATGGTTGTAGTACCAAACCACAGTATTTCCCTGTTGTACCTTCCAAGTTAACTGATTTGTTTGCTTTAGCCAAAAAAATTATTTCAAACAACAAATTTATTGTAAATAGCAATTGCAAGGTTGTTATACATATTTAGACCAAAATTAGACCTCCACTACCTTGAGCTATTCGCGGTGCAGAAGTTGTTTTGTCTAGCATTTGCCTACATTGGTATCACAAAATTTTCGGCCAAAGTTTTTGCGTTTTCAAGTAAGAAATCAGTGAATAAAATCAAAGCTGCAGGTTTTTTAACTTACAACCGAAGGTGGAGTGTAAACAGCCCCGAAATTTGCTGATTCGAAAATAGCTGAAATGTATAACGACTTAGCGTCTCTATATTTCAGACACTAGAGTTAAAAAACTGTTTTTTAAATTACCCTTTTCAATTTACTCGGAAATAATAAAATGACGGTAATATTGCGCCACTCCAATAATTTCGCTTGTCTTGCGAATTTTAAATGCTTATCCACTTGCCTTCACGAGTGAACTTGACGGAGCGAAAGTTCTCCTCAGTCTGGCCATCTCTGTCTGTGACTTACTTGTCAACGCTGTCGACGACGTCATCCTCAACCAAACGGTAATACTGTCGTCGACGAACCTCCCAGTGGCTGCTGCACCCACCGGGCTTGCTTTTTGGCCTGATTTATGTCGAAAATGATAAATTCGGCAAATGATGACAGTTGAAAGCTAACGCATTCTATTCCCGTGGTTTGTAGATGCAACAAGCAGTTGGACTAAGTTTACTGTCAGTTTTGTTTGGTGAACTGCCATTTCTTCTCACCCATACTTGTCCTTTTTCCTTGATGCCTTCACTGAACAAAGCCAAAGATGCAAGGCGCGCAGCTGTCACAGCATTCCAATGCCTCCCCTCAAGTGAAGGGAAGAATTTTAAAGTAGCTCGTCTGCGTTCACCTGGCAAGCCATTGTTGTCCAGACACACCTTGCAACTTTAACATTCACCGCACCGAGTTCGTGAGTAGAAAGCTTGACAAACATATGTGGTTTTCATATGAGTAGCAGTTTGTTGTCCATCCTCACTCCTCACTCTCAATTGTGAATGAGCGTTCTAGAAGAAAGGCAAACCGAAAGCAGCAGGAGCAACTGTTACATTTCTTGAAGCACCATACCATAAATTCGAGTTTGCAGACATGTTTAAATGCAGTAGACGGCTCTCAGGAGGGATCTGTGGGCTGATGGAGGGAGCGCAATTGAGGGTGAATTTGCATCCGGTCAAAAATGACAAAGACAAAGAGAAGGAAAAGAAGGAAGAGGAGGATAGAAAACAGACAGCCGTCTTCGTTTACCATCAACAC
>NW_020170420.1:67977-72009 GCF_000524195.1 Echinococcus granulosus | reverse complement strand
ACTTAGTCACCTGCACTTTTCACGAATTTAGATACCTCGTTGTATAAAAAGAAATTGGCTGCACTTTAGTCCAAATTACAACTCCTTCCGCCAGATTTTTTAAGCAATAAATAGCAACTTTCAAATTGCCGTTGGTTTCTATTTTAAAAGAAGTTTACCCATTAACATAGCAAATCGACTAAATACTATTTTTCGACCAAGCTTTTGACCAACTCTAAATAGGCCTAATAGAAGGCATTTATAAGGGTATCTTATAGTATACATCTGATTACATGTGGTTTATTAGGATCTACCTAAGCAAAACTCCCCGGTAGTGACAATTTCTTAAGGGTAAATTAAGAGCAATAGCACCCCTAAGTCTTTTTCACAGGAGAGAGGTAAACTTGTCTGAGTTTTGCGAATAAATGTACTCCATTTAGAGCATTTTTCTAATTTTGTTAACCTGAAGCAAATTGGCCGTGATATTTTTACGTCAGCAGCGCTGAAGTGAAAGAAGCATGAATTAAATCATATACCGTTCACTTTGGATATATGCATGTATGTGTAAGTTCACTTATGCTTTCTATGGAAGCAACTTTTGACAATTATGGTAAATAGAGTTAACAGTTTAAAGTGTCCACACAAGTTAACAAAATATAGGGCTGACTGAACCCCTAGCCAGCTGCAGAAACAATCAAGAATGATTAAGGAAAAGTCGCTTAAAACTGAAAATCGACACTGTACCTTCACCCGCATAGTAAGGTGACGCTTCCTGCAGTATGATCTACCAAAGGCGAGATAATAGCGTTTCAAAGTGCACTTTTGTGGGCGTGTGCCCAAAAGTTGTAATCACCGCTGCATATGATCTTAGTAAAAGCAATAAGCAACCTCTTCGTGAAGAGTATTTATGAGATGAAAGGAGATGCATAAAATAATTAGGACAACTTGATCGCCTAAAATTATATTTGATGAAATTTTTTGATATGGTTAGTTAGAAAAGGTTCCTTGTCATTTAGTTTTTGGAACCTTGTAATTTGTCATGAGGTCAACTTTGTTTGCAATCTACGTGCTTCTTCATTATTCTACGAGAATAGAGAACTATTCCTCCCATTTTGTTCCCTCAGCTAATATGACCTTTGAAATGCACTTTCGTGGAGATTATATTGAAGCAGTTGCATTAACCTACCAGGATAAAGAGAGATGCTCTTCTTGTTTTAATCTTTTTCCTAAGAGTACGAAGAAAGTCAGTTTGAAATATAGCAAGAGTAAAAGGAAGCAAGATTTAACTGTTACTGCACACAAATTTGATTTTATTAAATGTTTAAATTATAATTTATGGGAAAGGTATTATCAGGCCTACAACTTACCCGATTCTACTTGTTCTTCTTCTCCACTTGCAAATGTTTATATCCTCGATTTGCCTTCAACACAACAAGACATTTATGCAGATCCATGAGTGTTTCCTGAAGATGCAAGAAGACATCCATCTAGGGCAAATATGCATGCATTCAAGGCCGCCTAGCACGGCCCAAATTGTGCCTCATCCCGCAAATGTGCAGCGGTTGATCATCTACATGGCCTCTTAATTAAGAATGCTATTTAAGCAGATATCAGACGCACTACATCCACATCCGTCCCATGTGGTTCTTATAAACATTGGTAATACATTTGAAGTTTCCCTTCAAACCATAAACAGCCTGATTAGTTTGGCTCCAAACTTCTCAGTCAAATTCTCCCTTTTGTATGATTGTTCTGACACCTAAACCCTCTAATATTAGCATATTTGAAAGCTTGTTGCTGCTAGTTATGATTACAATGATTTTCTGAACTCAGCTCAGAATGAACAGTGCCAGCATTGAGGAGACTATTTGGATTTCTTAGATATGGGCTTTCCTTTTGTAGTTTTGGCCACTAAAATGATTCCGTTTAAAGAGACAAAAGCTATGAAGGCATTGCAACATGATTTACCAAATTAAATTGAACTTTGAATTAAAAAAATAGCAGTGGTGCCTTTTTAGATGAAACAATGTTTAGTAAACTTAATTCAGCGCATTTGGATTTGTAAGCTGAATTGGTGTTCTGATGCCGTCAAGATTTTTCCTGATAGTTATAAAAAGAACTGTAGTAAATGAGGTTAATTCTTTGGATATTCTAAAGTTGAAGTTATGATTTTATGTTCGTTGATTATCCACTTTGTGCTGTTAAAATATTTCACTTAATGAAGGCTCTTTAGGCTTGGGATACAAATTTTAGAGTGGGACGTATATAAAAATATCTAAAATATTGCTTCTTGATTTGATCACATTTAAGTATGTGCGATAACTACACAACGGAAATATGATGTATAAAATGGTTGAACATTTATACACATGTATGTGTATCCATTTCATTCCCGTATGTTCATGTACTTCCCACCAATCAAAATTGCTGAAAGTCCAAATCAAGAAGGACCAATAGGGTTTGAAGAATAATAGGCCCAGTTTTTTCCCTTCTACCTAAAATTGTCTCGTCCACCATCCTGGCCCCAAATTATCATTAAATTAACACAAACCAGGATCTGTCTCAACCTCGATAGCTCACTTTAAACATAGGTTTGAGAAAAAGATTCATGTCCAAGAGAAGTCTGTGATTGGATTCTTTTAAAATAAATAGTTTGACCGTGCCATCATTGTCTGTTGTGTAATAAACGGCTTATTTTTCGTTGTGAAGAAAGGGATATAAACCATCGCAGTTTATTTATCTTTTATGGTCTGCATGTGCGATCATCAGGTTGAAACAAGTCATGTGGAAGGGATTGTCAATTTCCAATTCAAAAAAATGTGACAAACCCAAAAATATGGGCGGTTTAGGCTGCTCAGATAAAATAACATACCAAATGTTCCTACTACCTATTCTTGTATTTTTCTGTGATTTATGACGGCTTTGATTCTCTCTGCTTCAGTCGTTCACTTTTGACATGCCCTTCTACGGGAAGTAAAGCATTTAGTAGTTTAAGGGAGAAAAAATCCAATTTATAAAGGAATTAAAGGAGTGGACAGTCAGGTATTGTCATAAAAAATTGTTGGAAATGCGGTGGTGTTGTCAATCAAATCTTTAAAAGTAGTGTTGAAAGTGCATCTAAAGAAGAAGATCATGTGAACATGAATAAATTGTCTGTTGATTATACAGAGGATGAAATAAATCAAGTCGTCTACTTTATCGAAAAGCTAAGGTATATAGACGTAATATTAAATAGAAATTAAAGCTTTCAGAAAGTCGTGGATGCAAAAAACCGTGCGTCAGATAGAGTCGAAGAGCCATCATTAAGAGCAGCGCATACTATTTGGGAACAAAACTAATGTCCTACATTAATAAAATATCATAAAATATAGTGGCATTTTATTCTTAGTTATAAACGAAAAGCTTAACATGATACTCTAACTAAAGTATGCCTTGGTCCCATAAAAACCAAAAATACATGAATACCGCATTCCACTCACTCACCACCACTGTGACTGTATGAGAGGACTTTGTTCATCAAAAGGTATTTGAGTTCTGAAAGTGCAAACCAACATTTTTAGCTCTAACATAGTAAAATTTTTCCAGTACAAAGTACCAACTTTAAGCATTATTGTCGTGTATCGTATGTGGTCAGTGTTTCCATCCAAAGCATTAATGCTTGAGCACATCAAGGACTGGCCATTCTGTACTTTAAAATTGAAAATCCAATTCATTGCAGTCAAGGACGCTAATCTGCAAAATTACTCCACTTTCTTAAAACGTTCATCAGCACTAATATCTCGGTGAGTTAAAATAAGTGCTAGACCAATTTTTGACATAAACAACCCCAATAATATAATAGGACTTAAAATTCACAGTCAGATATCCAATTTATTTTTAAAAACAACCAAAGTTCTGTTAGGAAAAGTTTTATATTAACCTTATATTTGCAAGGAAAACTTATGATTTACATGTACGCGAATTCCTAATGCTTTTGATCTGATATCGTATAAAGAGAGGTGGTAAATTCTGCACATAATATTAGGGATACTTCGGCATTGGAAGTAATCATTT
>NW_020170420.1:64927-67877 GCF_000524195.1 Echinococcus granulosus | reverse complement strand
AATCATTTCTGCTACTCCATCCTGTCTACGCACTAAGTGTAAGTCCGACCAAGGCAAGCATATAAAAGGCTTAAATTTAGATTTGTTTTGTGTGCGTGCAAGCGTTTGCCAAGTGAGTCCTGTGGGAGAATCAACCTCAGAAGTTCAAAGAAGCTATGTCGGCGCAGCCCATGTAATAAAATCCTTCTCACCCAGAACACCCTCACAATGTGCAATGCTTCAAGCCAAAGCAGTTGGCTTGCAAGACACATATTGCTACAACTAGGTATCGTTAGCTGATATGAGACATGTCACACATGTGGGTGATGTCGTCAGAGATCGTCCATGCAATTAAAGTATCTAGAAGGGCAAACCACCTCTAATGACGCCAGATATTACTTCAATAAGAAAAGCCAAAATTTTTGCATTATTTAGGCATGTGAAATGTTTTGGATTGCTCACACTGATAGTAATATTTCTTTGAAATAATTTCAATTCTTCTGGATCGAATGAAAATGTTTCTTCTCTTGTCGAATATAAAGAGGAACAAAATTCCAACTAACAGAAGAACTTTTAAGTTGACTCAATGATGCAAATTTTACTGCCCTGTTTTGTTCAATATACGGTAGCAAACAAGTGACATTCTGGTGATGGTCCATGGCCATATAGCTAGAAGGAGCTAATGAGTGAAGTTGAAGTCAAAGTCTGGACGCAACCGGTGTTCCCCACAATACGAAAGATAAGCAGATGAAACAGATTATCCTCATTGGATTTAGCAAGATTTTGTTCACCCGAACATGTAGCTAGGCAGTGTGAGTGAAAAGACAATACTGATGCTGGAACGATATTTTGGGTGTAAGTTTCGTGGTTAGTGTAACTAATCTACACCTAGACATCTAATTCAGTTCGGCGAAAATGACATTAAAAATGCTACTATTATTACAGGTCCTCCAGATTGAGACGCCATATGGCAAAATTCTTTTGCAGTGCACTTTGAGAATAGACATTTGTGGATGGACTCACTTATGGACAGTCATTGTATGGTTCCTACACTTCATCCACACTTCGAGTGGATCCACTGAAACAACTATTCAGGGGTAGGTTAGAGGCCAGCTACTTAAAGCACATGAGCATTTGTATGTACCTTGTATCCTACGGACATTGACACTGTCCCTTGATTTCCTTCCACCAGACCACTTCAGGGCCCATCTACTGCTGTTAAACCTGTCCACGAGAGAGCACTCACATCTTACAAATGTCGTGGAAGTGACTTAAATGCTACACCGGTGGTGAAGTTAAGTAGGATTTCCTCAAAGCATCAAGGCAAGGATTTTGAGGCCTTATAACTCTGTCCAAGCTTTCCCAAAGGATAACATCCGTTCCGGATCATCTTTGTCTAAACTTTTGAAGGAAGCAGCATTGAACTGGCGACAGAGTAGAAAGGCTGATTAAATCCAAAATTATGAAACGTAGGCTGCTCAGCCTGTTCCTTACCTATTTTACCCACCTGTTTCTACAAAGTGTGATGAAGGCAAGCTGAGTGCTATCCATTAAAATTTTCTGCAATTGATGCATTTAGCACAAACACTGCAACATGTTGATCACCAAAAAGCTAGTATTATTGCACCGTCTTTGCACTAGTCACTTCATTATTTGCAAATTGCGCCGTCAATATGTAGACGGACATAAGGCGATTTAATCAGGGCCAGAGATTCCGCACAGTGAAAATGACCTGCAACCTTGCTACTACTCATCGTGGGCATAACAGCTGTCGTGGTTCAGTCTAGACTGAATTGCGAAAATCAAGTTTGCAGGCGACATCACCACAACATGCAGGAACAAGTTCGCATGCAGTGGTGAAGATTACAGGAAAAAAGACGTGCAATGCTCAGTGATGGATTGCCTACCACAAGCAAGATTAATGCACACGTTTATAGACGGCAGAACATTTGTGAGTAAGGATTCTGGCCAATTTTCGTTCATCATGGTAAAAACCGGATTGTGAATATGCTGAGCAACTTGTTATAAAGCAACAAGTACTGTTCTTATTTATGTACTTTGTATTGTAAAATTATGGCACAAAGTATTGCGTTTGGAGTAGCTTAGAGTCTGCTTGTATCAAATCGCACATTTTCGCAATATCAATGCATTTAAAAAACCAACGGTCCGTACGAATTTCTATCAGTCAGTTCCTTGCACGGCAGATGACATGAAACTCCCAACGGCTAATATCTCTTATGTATTAAAGATGACTTTGCCATATACACAGCGTGAAGCAAATTTGCAGACATTCCTTTTCCACCTACTTGCTGCTTTCTTTTATTAAAAGCAGAACTTGATCCTTGAGCCAGCTGAGAGACGTCGTCTTTTGCCATGAAAACGGTAATTGCATTTAGGGAAGTGCTTTCGTAAGGTAATTGCCCTACGTTGTCTGCTAAATTACTCTTTAGGAGAGGAGTTGATTGTGAGTGGTGCAATTGGCTACACACAATAAATTGTGGTTTTCATTAGATGGTGCAAACTTTTCACTCTGCCATTCCAGTGACCCACACTCTGACTATTCGGTATCTATCGATGGTGCCGACATGCCTTTATAATGTTTTCTTAAAAGGAGCTCTTTCATGCTGCAGTTTATAGAAATTTAAACTTAGTCTGCATGCAACAGAAATGTTTTGACAAAGTCTTCTTACTTCCGAAAAGAATTGCAGTGATATAAAATGATCAGAATCGGCGACTTTAGAGGTGACAAATATAGGGAAGCACATTTGTTTCCAGTTGAGCAAAGTGTCTTGCCATCTTCACAGGATAAGATGGATGATAACCAAATTTTAGTAAGTTTTTTGCAAAATTAGCCAATGTTGAATCTGGATTGGATAACGTCGCTCTTTGTTCAGGAGAAGATGAGGATGCAGGTTATATGTAAATGGTGATACTTTGAAGCAGCATTCTATCAATGAAGTACACTTAATTG
>NW_020170420.1:52227-64827 GCF_000524195.1 Echinococcus granulosus | reverse complement strand
CAAATGAATATTGAGAATAGGGAGTGGCGCCTGTCTCACGCCATCCAACCGCATGGCTCGACCTCACGCAAATGAATCCAGAATCTAGTTTTGGCAGTGTATTTTATTCTACACTCTGTAGGCTTAGCCCTTCCAATTGCTTAATTTATAATTTATTTGTATTTGTGCATCTAGACGCTTACTCATAACCTATCCTTCCTATACCTATCTCGGACTCATTACCTGATCAGGTCCCATTCTATGGATTATTCCATGGGATCTCCAACCAACTCTCTATTTGCAATATCATTCATTCATCCTTACATCACTTCATGTCACCATCCAAACATCCTAATATCCATCTCTCTATGCGACGCGCCCTCCATTCATTATTCTCTTGCATTCAGCATCTGGCTAAATAAGTGGTTGGATAAATTATCGAAAAAGAGGAATCAAGCAAATTACAGCGTGTGAAAAGTTTATTGCAAATTCTCGTCGCATACAGTATTGGGTTTGGCTAAAGAGCAACTATAGGCAAACTAAGTCTTTTCAAAGGAAGGCAATGGCCTTTTACCACATAGGTCTTTGGTCACATCAATCCTGTGTTTATTTACTAGGATAATTAAAATCATTATTTAAGTGACTTTTTTATGAAAGTGCGCAGTTTAAATATCTTCACATATCTCGTCTAAAGGATTTAAGGTACTTTACGGTGGCAGGACACTCTAGTAATTCGAGACTAGCTTGCAACAGTGTGAATGCCGTTCAACAGACTTGTCTAAGTCCATAACTGTCGAAAATATGGTGAAAGATAAGGCAATGAGTATCAAATATGTTAACGTGCAAATTAACATTGAAGAAGGTTTGCACTACTCGATTATTGTGGTAGACCGAAGTAATGTTTAATTTTGGCCCTCTCTATGGCAAATATTTCTTCCATTCATACCCGGTAGTGTTCGCCCAAGTGTTCAAACATGACTAAATGAAAATACTACACCAACCAGCAGATTTATAAATGGCAGTTTTGAAAGAGACATTGCAATGCTTTTACTCTATGGCCAAAAAATCCTGCTGTTATACAAGTCCATGTAAAGCAATTACTGGTAAATTGTGGAAAAGGCACGGGCTAAGGATAATGACTACAGTAAAGTAATTTGGAAAAACACCCTCACTGAGTAGCAAAATGTATTGCTGATGAGGACATTGTAATAAAATTAATTTGGGGACACCCTTTTTAAGTTAAGTGTGTTCTAGATAACTGTGTTACAAATGGATTTTACTGCATGCCAAAATGACTAAAGTGGAAGATTAAGTTTCCCTTAATTTAATACATTCCGCTAGCAATAATTCCACACCTTTGTGGTATCTATATATATCTTGCACTTCGCATTCAATGGCAAGGGTTTTTTATGATTGCCGAAAAATTGATGGTACATTACCAAAGTGGGCAACATTTGCAGACCAAAAATTTGGCTCAATTCATCAAATTCTAGCTGCCTGGAACCCATTTCCTATTTCACCTTAACCTGGAACTCATCGTTTATGAGTGGGACTGGATTAAGCAAAATCAGAGCATATAAGCTTGTCTAAATAGTCCTTTTGATGGTAAAGATGACAAGACGCAGAGCCTTCGGGATAAATGCATCAAAGTATTTTATTAAAACACCAATGATCTCTAGCATTGATGCCGTTATCTGAGCAACAAAACAAAAGTGAAGTTGGAAAAAAGGTTTGTGTTGATGGTTTTTAAAAAAAGCTTGGGCGATTTTAAATTTTACTTCCTTTAGCAAATAGAAATAATTCTTGTTCGAATGGTTAAATATTTAGGGATTGTCAATTTTGGATGTTTTGGTCCTAGGGTATGCAAACCTCACGTGTCGAAATAGAGTTACCTGATATAAAAGACGGTTCACTTTATAGTTTAATGCACCGTAATTTACATTGTGACATAATATTTAGACCAAACAGAAAATCACGGTCCTATTAAGATCCTTTTAGAAAATATCTGTTGGTTTTTATGAGGAGCTAAAATATGCGATAATTATAAAGAAGCCTAAGGTGGCACCACCTACGAACAAACCTTCTAGGAAAATTTTGGTCGTATAAGATTCTTGCCTTTGTCCCTTAAAAACCATTCATAGGAATTCCCCAATAGATCATCATTTTCTATGTCCGAGGTTCGATACATCCTCTGGCCAGTTCGGTGCTAAGCAGTAAACTGCAATAAATTTGAACGCAGTGAAAATCTTCCAGGACTGAGCAATAACTATTTTAAGTTATTGTGGTACGTCGTGTGTGGTCAATGTTTCCATTCAAAGCACTTCTGGGGAGAGATATAGACTAACTCTCTCGTACTTTGGTAAGGGTAACCTAAATCATTGCAGTCAAACATACATACCTGCGAAATCTTTCTACTGCCCTATCAAATTTGCTTACAACCTCAATAGCACTAACATTTCGTTAATTAAAACACAATAAAAGTGACCGATTCCTTAATAACCCTACTTAATAGAGTGTGATAGAATTTGCAAATTGCAATTCGATCTCCAAAATTTGTTTATAAAGCAGAGAAGTTTTTTCCAAGAAGGGTTTATTAGCATAATATTAGCTAAAATATGATGACACTATTGCTCAAAACTGTCACGGCTTATTCCAGCTTAGAGGTAACAATCTGCTTCCAAGTAAAGAAAGGTCTAAAAGTTTTACAAATGATCGTAGATATACTTCAACACTGATAAGATGCTACCACAAATAGGGCAGTCGTTTATCAAACCTTCACTTAGGAAACGCTGACAACGTAGATTGCGAGAGATATTCGTTGGTCTGTTGTAAAGTGTTGGAGGACAATGATACCAACCTAAATGAGAACAGCATTGCTTATAGTTTTCGCAAAGTTGCATCCCACTAATGCTGAATGATGTAAAACTAGTTATATCACTTATCTATCCCTTGGGATCTAATAAAGCATAATAGACCAGAAAAATGGATAACAATCCGTTCAGATGAAGGCTGGAGTCTACAGAGTGAAAATTATGAGCCAGCTTAGTTGATTTAAATGGCAATAAAGCAGTAATTTTCTGAACGGCTACTTATGAAAATTCCTTCGACATGACTCTAGGAAGTCTTTTTATCAGTTTTCTTCTGGCAGGAAAATGCAACCGTTAAAAAGAAACTAGTATCACGGTATAATATAAGTTGGTATTTCTGGATGTCTCGTTCTCCGGAAAGCATGACTTTGTTGAAGAGCTAAAGCCAAACCATGACCAGCGGTTCTGAGTAGTTGAACAAAGAACTTAAAGAAAAATTCCTCCTTCCTTTCTTAATTGATTCCCTGACGCATCTGCTTATTTATTCCTGTGCCTAAATGGTAGAGCACGTCAGTTTCAGGACAGAAAAATATGCCGCCACGGCTAAACGATCCGAGAACGCCCCGACTGGTGAGAAAATGAAACCCTTTTAGTACTCAGCGTATAACGCTTACAGCATGCAAATATCAACCGATATAAATAATTTTTTCTGCTTTCAGGAACAGAAGTTTATTACTTATGCTATCGCATGGAAAGCTAACAACGACATCCACATTTGGGTGTCCTCATATTGATCGCATACAGAAATAATTGCCGAGGTCATAGACTGACAGCTAACATGGCTAGGACCTCTACCTGCAAATGTTTTGCCATCCACAGCACAAATGCTCCCCTTTTACTGTTGTTTAGCGTTCAACCACCACGATCCTGACACCTGAGGTAGTGAAATCCATATTACTGCAAACATTTTCGTTCGTGCATCCGCATCTGAACTGAACCATGAGAGATGTAATGTCGTCCATGAGCAATAACTGGACATATGCTTTTGGTACCATCACGACTTCATCCCATTTTTTGCTGTAAATCTAAAGGACCCTAACCGATTTTAACATGTTATAAGTTAATGCACAGGATCCCTCCCTCTGATTAACTCCTCTTATTTTCATATCATCATATTTATCACCCAACTTGGGAATGCTTTTCGGACAAGTCCAAAGGCCACACACTGGCAATCAGTTGCCACTATGTGACTTCCACATTCAACGGTAATAACACATCTTTCAGAGTTTTTTGTATCAAATTGTTAAACCGCTTTTACAAGCTGTATTCAGTACAAGTATATGAGTCAAATGAAAAAAATACTTTAAGCCGCTTTCCTTTCACTTCCTGGTTTTAATCTGCCTCGCCAATCAGTTGCTATTTTAATGCCGTTTAATGACTTTTCAACCTCTTGAAATCTCTTGAGCAATTAGATGTTCAGTGCCTTGTCATAAAAAACTGTTTTATACCCATTTTATAAAAAGCTTTAAAATTAGGAAAAATTGTTTACTTAAAGTTAAAGGTGTTGTTGATTTACTACACATGATTCCGTTAAAATCTTGACAAAGGTCGGCCGCAATAAATGCCTTTCTGCGCAAAAGCTTTTACTTGAAATTCAGGCTTCAAAATAGATGTATTATGATTCTAAAGAAAGACTATCTACTGTCAGAGCTAGTGCAAAATTTTAGCTTTTTCCACATGATTTAAAAGATGTAGGCGTATGGACCTAAAAGGATGGAAGGTAATTGATGCACTTTAAGCAGATTAGGTGAAAAAGGAATTAAGAAAAAATAAGAATGTGCACATGTCATGATTGTGTAAGTAACCTATAACGTGCACCAGAATAATTGTCCGTGGTGGTTTCAAATGGAATTCAGAGAAGAGCACGAATGGTAAATTGATTGTCTATAGGTGGATCCATCTACGAACATTTGTATGTAAAGTGCGTTGCAGAAGATCGTTTGCCATATGCATTGCTCCGGTCTAGAGGAACTTCAATGAAAGGTGTATTTCAAATGCTACTTCTTCCTACCTGAAATAGACGCCTAAAATGGAGTTAGTTATACAACCTGCATTTCATTTGATCCAGTACATTCAAATATATTCCAAAGTGCTGTCACTGCAAATGACCAAAATTATTTAAAAATCATAGGGCTTACTGATTACGAGTTATTGCAGATGGGTTATTATTCTAAATTATGCTATATACGCCTTCTACATCAATGTCACGCATGTGTGGCATGCCTTTTATTATCAGTCTATCACAGCCGCAAGCTTACTGTTTGTGGCCGAGAGATTTAAATAATTGGTGAATATTATAGCTGGGAAAGAATTCTTATTGCTTCAGCTGCCGCAGCTGAGCTTTTGAGAATTCCCATGTTCTAATTTTTATTGTCCTGAAGACGTAAAGGGCAATTCTAAATTTACCAATTGTTGGTTTACCTTATTAGCCTCAAGTTTATAGTGTCGAACAGATAGCAGCATAAATGATTGTAAAAATTTGATAGGCCTCATAAAACTGCATGGTTATGTATCGGCAAGGGATTGATTGTTCTTCAGCCATTGGTGGTTCTGGAGTATCGTAATAAGGAGCGCCTGAATGTTATTTACCTTTAGTCAGGCCTCGCTTATCATCGTAATGATAACAAAAACTTCTAATCTATAGAAAGTTTGATAAGTGAAGTAAGTGTTAAACTAAGAATCCCCCAAAATGTCTCTTATCCGAAAGAAAGTCACATGAGAGAAATATATGGATGCCAATCCGGTTACAAATTGGAGGGTAATAAAATGTGTTGAGGAATAAACATTACCCCCGTTCAAGAAGCTCAAAAGAATTCTCATTTGAAAATTTTTTAAGCGTTCTCTATCGGTAGCCAAGGGGAAGTCATTGCAACAACTTTGAAACACCGAAACAATTGTACTTCGTACTGATTCAGATAATTTGATGTCTAAGGAAAAATTCACTCCAATTTACTTTAAACTGTAGCCCTTTAAGCAAAAAATACCTTTTTAAGCGCTTAAGAGCGACTTTTCAGCCACCGTTAACACCAAATATGACTATCTGTTTCGTGTATTGAATAAAAAACTACATCTGTCTGGCTAAATATCTGACCAATTTCGGATAACCTTTGTGAAAGACATATAAATATATTGTAATGAATGCGACGTGTCTCGTGTCAAATATCAGGATTTGCCCCTTCAGTAATTAAATGAATAGTTTGTGCTGAATTTCAAAACAGTAACTATTCATAAGTGTTCTAAGTCTTTATCAGATTAGGGGGTAAATGCGTGACTGTTGCTGGCAAATTAACAACGCTCGAGTTTTGTCCAAGTATTGTTGGCTTAAAATGAAACAAAAACGGCTTGAAATTTTATGTCGAATACATGAAACTAAACTCATTAAACAGTCACGAGTAGAAAAAATACCCTTCCACTAGTGTGGCATACCAGAAATTTACTACAATGTGATGTGGGTTGAATATGCTAGATGCAAAGTCAACCAAACATGAGATGATAACGACTTAGCTTGTTTGTGCTGGCGAGTGCCCTAAGTAGTTATTCATCTTTTAATATGGGCCCAGTAATATCATGCATTAACCTCCACGTGGCTATAGTTTATGAGCTGATCATAAATTCAGGAAATGGGACAAGCGGCCACAAGGAGCCAAAAGCACAAGAAATGAAGAAAATTTGTAAACTTTGTCCCCAATATAGCATTTAATGGGTCGAGATGGATGTGGATAGTTTGAAGAAATTCATTGTTATTTAATTTATGGAATCAGGAAAAAAATGTTAAAAACACTATGTTGCTAAGTGCGCTCAATTTTTGCTGAGGCAGTTTTTTCCAAAATCTCCGACTGTGATCAGTGTTTAGAAAATCGCCGCATACCATTATATATCAAGTTTTGGTGTAATCACTAGACTAGTTGACCTTTACGGGGTACCAGGTCTTGCCTGAAGATCATTAAGAACATAATGCTGTAGCATCACATATACTGTCGACGCATAGAAGGGATAGGATACCACTGGCATAGCCCAAAGTCCATGCCGCTCAGTGGAAGTACAAAATTGAAACCGTAAGTGCTTATAAAACATGCACAAAAAATTAAACAAATGACTATAATTTTATCGAATATTCAAAAATAATTATTAGAAAAAATGGCAATTTTACTACAAAGTTAGGTTTCTTAGAGAAAATCCGGGCAAACGGTAATGCAATTTGTTGAATAAGTTTCAATAAGTAATTTGCATAAAAGTTGCTTTGAGGAGGATGTCTTTGAAGAACAAAGAGACTTTTAAATTAGAAGGTAGTCAACGCTGACATTTATGATAACCGCAATTTAACTAGGTTCTCCTGGCTAAAACAATGGCCACTTTTTAGTGATTTAAATCCGCAAAACTAAATATAGGAGGCCTTTTTTTATAGCATTTTGTCCACGCAAAATAGAAAATATGCCTTAGTAATTCATTATTTTTATGAAACCGACAGCTTACATAAAGCTGTAAACGTATATTCTTGAGCTCTTCTATTGCCCATCCCATCGGTAAAGTCAGGTAATGTTAGTTACAAACATTTTTTTGTTAAAATAGCAGTATAAGCATACCTACAAATTCGTCGAAACTTACATGAATATACGTTTTGCTACGTCATATCCTCCACAATGACTGTGCTGAACAACTTATTGTGTTAATGGGCTGCTAGCACTTTGACCAGTTTATTATTTTACTGTTATGATGTTTTAAATTACTGCGTACTGAATAGTTGACGTCTAAAATTATGGTCCCGTTTAAGGAACAACTGTTTGAAAGATGCCTATCTCCTATGCAGCTCTACAACAGGCTGTACTTTAACCAATCCTTTTATCTTCTGTATTTCATAGCTTCATCTTCTCTAATATAACCCTTATCCTGTGGACCAGACCCGTTACCGACTTACAGAAGCATGGCGACCTTGGAACTTCTACAATGATTGAAGTTTTAACTGCTGATCAACTGGGAGTTACTTTTTCTTTACTGTAATTAAAATCGTGTACGCATAGCCAGAATTTCTTCCAAGTTTCTCATTCACAAGGAACTTCCTCTCAGTAAACAATTGTTGGCATTCCATTACTTGGATTCTTGATCAGCGTCATTTGGACTGTTGTACATTTACCACCAACCATATAATGGAGCAACTCTACGATAGCAGAATCCTAGACTGATTGTGATCAATTTTTTGCACTTGTATAAATTATTAAATGAGGATTTATTCATTACTGAATTCATAAACCCCTTAAAAATTGCCCTAGATTTTTTCGCGAATTTTAGAGAGCTGCATTTAATTATTTTGTTATCCCAAAACAACTCTTAGTGAAATTCATAACTTCCTAAATGAATACTGCCTATCGCATGAACGTAAAATAAATGCATTTTCCTTTTTAAAACAATTTAAAGATTGTAAAACTCGCAGTCCTAAGGATCGGGCTACAGTTGAAAAATTAAATTTTTCCAGAATGCCTAATTTAAATAATTTTTATTCATTTTTTGGTTTTCACACAACTGCCTCTTAAGAAAACAATTATCTTTAAGGCTAGCGAATTGTCTAACTCGGGCGCATTATGAGATAGTTCACTGATAGCAATAAGAATATTACCTATGAAAGCGGTTAGTAATACAAAAGATACTAATATCCCATAATTAGTCTTTTTAGCAGGACTTTTTGGATGGAAATGTCATACGGCTAGTTAAAGAGTTCGCACTTACTTCACAATTGCTGCCTTTAACGCATTATTACCTACCTTTATTTTAGCCCAGGTCCGTCCACCACCTGGCTGACTCACTTTACTGGTTTCAGTCACCTGTAAAAACTTGATTTATACTCCGCATCAACAGCTGAATATCCTTACTACGGCAAAAGTACCTAGCATTTTGATTACTTAATCATCTTACGACCACTATGTGTCAGCAGTCAGTGAATTGAATGATCAACTTTCACGGATATACCTCAAGTTTAGGACAAATTCATCCCTGAAGTAAGTTTTTAAAGCGGAAGGTATATCATCATTCATAAATATCCATTTCCTATATAACTCCACAAGAGGCTGTACGCTAGCACATTTGTTGCTATAGGTCCACATGGGCAGGATTATTGTCTGTGATGTGAAATGAGAACTGCCATGGCATGGATTGGTCACCACCATACGAAGGCATGGCGCCTTGGATGCGCTTGCACTATTTGAAAGTCTTGCTGCTAAGCAAATGCGTGTTCTATTTTCGCCCTGTAATTAAAACCTCCTGCGCATATTCACGTGTTTTATCCACACTTCTTATTGGCAAGAAACTTCATTACCACATACTGTTATTGCTATCACTATTTCGTGGATCATGATTAGCGTTGTCTGGTCTTCTAGCCATTTGTGTGGGAGCAGACTGACCACTTACTACTATGTGGACCACCTCGGCAGCATAATGAACCAAACCTGAATAAGCATTGGAATTTAGTGAATTATGAAATGCAGCACCCTTGATTTCAGCGGTTTGCAACCTTTGACAAAGTACAGAAACCCTTCACAAATTCACATAATTACAAAACTATTAACGACCTCCACTTGTTACATGATTTAAACACGTTAATCAGTGGATTTAATGACTTTCTCGGAAAATGCAAAGTATAATGAAACTCTAATCTATTCTGCTGAATGTAATTTAAAAGGTCCATGACTAACGGACATTTTATTGGTGTTAAAGTTTGAAAAGAATTAGTACAATCGAAAACATCTAATTTTGACTGTCCATCATTTAATACTTCCTATCGGATTCCACGTAGGTTACTTTTCAACAATATTTCGTCCGACATGGGAGAGTTTACAGATAGTCCACAGATGGTGATAAATAGACTACCTGTAAGAGCGGATTATTGCATAAAAGCCACCCACATAGTATGATTATTCTTTTTCGTAAAGCTCTGAGGCCAGCAATGACATCCACCTGACCTTTGGGTACTGTTAATTTAAGCGTGTATGTACACATCACCACAGCTGCTTCCATCTTATCATTGATCGCCTATATTTAAGCTTAAGTCCGTCTCCTACCAGTCAGCACATAAGTTTTACCCACATTACTATCCAGTAAAACGAATAATATACATACACACTTCGCCTCAAAATTTGCTGCTTTTGGGTGTTTATAGGCGTTTGGGCTCCTCGATTTAATTTCGTCACTGAACGTTAAATTAAATTCAGGTGTTAAATTAAATTCATGCCTTGCCAGGTTCTTATTTTTGCCAATTCTGCCTTTTTCGCCTCTATTTAGTAAATGAAATACTTTATAAATGCATGTGTATCTTTCTTTCTGAATTCATGTGAGGTTTGTAGTTTCTCTTTTTCATCTAGAATTGGCCATACACTTCAAATAGGAATTATTTTGCCTACGTTTTCAAAAGAAAAAGGGATTGAACTAAAAATTGTGCAGGATTAATTGACTAAGAGCAGGATTTGATAAGTTTTACAATTCATTTATGGAGTTAGAGTCTGGCCTAAAGCAGGAAGAAATACTACGCGGAATCAATCCAAACAGTTTCTGGAAGAGCAGAAAAGGAAGAAAATACGGCCTTTTCAAACATTCTTGACTTCACTCACAGTTCTGTTTGCATTACATACTTTCAACACCTCATCAACCTCAAAATTCATCTCCTATTTCTTTGACTCGCGATTACCACCCAACTCTCCATCAGCAATCCACTGCGATGCGCAAGAAGTGGAACAGATTAGAATGGGATGCCATAGACAATAGGGAAATCAAGATGGGACCAAAACTTGACAATCAATGATCTCATCTTCACTTTAAATTTACATTTTTTTCTTTTAAGGAAGTGACTTTTGTTCATTTGTATAATAAATGAACATATCATTAATTATTCCCGAATGATCCGCACATTATCGATACCGCCCTACACCTCTAAGGCATGCACCAATTCATTCATCCTAAAGCATCGTTGTCGTTGCGTGCCTTTTTGATGGGCTGCAGGTCCGATGTTCTAGGGAGGAAGTTAGACACTTACAGTAATAAGTTTGTGCTATAATCTAAAGTGGTCAGGACAAAAGTAATTCTAGTTTTTGTACAAAATGTCGTGGATCTTGCAGCACTGCTGACTTCTACATTGAAAAGGAATCCAAATTATGGGTTACGATGGGGTTTTAATGATAAATGAAGCACGGAACAAAGTCGATGGTATTTTTATCTCCCTTATTATAAACTTTGGACAAGATAGCTGCTTTCAAAGGATCAGCTGTGAAAAGTAGCTATGACTGTTGACTTTGAATTTTTTTTATTGATGAAATTTACGGCCTCCAACCGTAGGGGTGAGTTTTCAATGAGCCCTCTTGGAGCAGTTCTTGCGAAGAAGTAAAGAATTTTGTAAAGCGAGAGCTGAAACCGCAAATCATCCCACTGAGGCAATCACATCATTTTTTTCCGACATTACATGGCGACAACTGGTGACTCAAATGAACTTGTTTGCGAATACACCTTCGTACTGCGTCTGACGTTGAGGATAGTCACATCCGACAGCAGCCATCCGCCTCTTTATATAGCGCAAGCGAATAATTTAAAATGGTTTATTTAATTAGGAGAGTAAAAGTCATAACAAAGTCAAATAATTTGGAGCTCAGAGCCGCCCTTTTAATGTACGTTCCACCCATTTGCTTTATGGTTTCCATTGCTTTTCGATTTGGCTTTGGTCGTAAACACTGTACTACCTTTAGCAACAAATGGGAATAGAAGTTGTTGCTGTCACGCTAGTCTCAATATGCCATATCAGTTACAACAAATTATTCTTCTTTGGTGTTATTTCATCGCAAAAGCGCAGAGATATTCTTAGGTAAGCTGATATTTTAGCTGCCACTTCTGTGGGAATTTGGATAGAACTTTAAACTCCTGATCCAGAACGCATGCTTTATGTAAGAGTTTGGTAGGTCCATTTGTGATAGATCTTTCAAAGTTCCTGTGGATGGCTTGCACTGATCAGCAAGAGAGCTTTCCTATTTCGACCCACACACTGGGGAAAGAGGATAAGCGAAAGAACATGGCTGAGCACTAGGCTGCAAAGGTAAAGTTAGCATCCACTTCTTGATCCTCATTCGCATCTCTCAGAAAGACAAGATTTCTTGATCAACTTGGATGTCTATTGGTGCTTTGAAAATTTAGGTGCGTTCACTAAGGCAACTTGAACTTTTGCAATGCGAAAGACTGCGTATACCTGTGACTAATGTATACTTGATTGTTTCTTAGTACTCATACAGGTTCAACTCATGTCTAGGGTTAGTAGGTGAAAAGGATCAACTCCTCTTGCTCTAGGCAGGATGCGCTGCCTTTAGTGGATGGTGAAATAAGACACAGATAAGACAAGTACTATACTATACTTAGTACTTAGTACTATATTAATTACTAAGTACAAGTACTATATTTTCTCTAAGAAATTTAGTTCATTTCTACCCATTTTGTTGGGCAGCAATTACATCATCATATTGAGAAAATAAGAAATTGGAACTGGAAATAAGGTGATCACATTGCCAATTGTTCAAAATTTTGCCCTTTTACAGTAAAGTAAATTAAGAGAGAAACGTATTTGTTGCTGTAATGATTAACATGCAATTCTAGGGGGATGCCTAACTCTTTTGCTTTCGATGGGAGAAGGCGTCTCTAATGGTCCAACTTCAGATTCTTTTGCAATGCTTACAACCTCACTGGCCTGCTCAATTTTATTTCCACTTTTACGAAGCAAGGTCCGATGTGCAAA
>NW_020170420.1:47079-52127 GCF_000524195.1 Echinococcus granulosus | reverse complement strand
GAAGACTTTTTATTTTGATTACTCCAACTGGGTACACGAGAAGATCTAAACTAATGCGAATCTACAGCAGCTCATATATATTGTATATTGTGGTTTGCAATAAAAAACCAAGCTGTCAGAGCTATAAGATGGATAGATTTTACATGTGCCTACAAAAGATGGCAAAAACGAGCAAAATAATAAGGATTGTTAAACCCACTAAAAGCCGAACAAAAATAAACGAAGCAAAGCATCCAAGGCAAAAAAATATTAAGGCGACTCAAAATTCCTTTTCGTGTGATTTTTTAGTTTCCTTATATTTTATTTTTCTCTGTATCAGCTAAATAACCCATCTTCAATCATCTTTCCATTTGTTTTAATTTTATTATCCAACAGCGCACGGATGAGTCGGTCAAGTGCCAATAAATTTTGTAGCCTTCCCAGAGAACTTTCGTAACAGGAATGTGGGGGATGACTTGAGGGTAGTGTGGTCAGCCCATTTAAATTATACAACTTCCTAACGGCGAGATTTGCCGTAATGAAAAGTCGTGAGATGGCTTGTAATGAATACGCACTTTTCTGGCAGGATCGCTAACCTAGTGTAAAGCATTCATGTAAAATTTTGCATTCCTTAATTTCCGTGAATTATGAACAAAGGAAATCCTTCATAAAATGCAATCCAAACAATTAAAAAAATGACTAATTCTGTAAAAATATTGCATAGTGGACTTCTACTGGGACATATATGGCTTGTTAGAAGAAAAATAGGCCTTTTGTAGACAAACTGGTATACGTTTGTACAAAGTTCGACGCAAATCCTTTGCTTCGTATCAAAGGCAAATCACATTTATGTGATAATTTAAAGGCATACCAGCAAGTTTGATAGTTAAAATTAGGACTTTGCTTCTAGATCTTTTGAATTTTACTACATTATATTGCATTATTTGCAAAAGTGACCCACGAAAGTAGTTGGAAAATAATCAGTGTCTAGTTTTAAACCATTACTCCTAGGGAGTTATAGAGGCACCATATACGTCAAAATTAGAATATGTCAACTTTTTCTCTGATTTGCAGGCTATCTAATGGAGTATTTCCTACGTAAAATGAAAAAATCAAAATGTTAAAACACTCACAGCATAAGGAATTGCAGTTTACAATGAGCTGACAAAAGTTACATTCCTCGATGCCCAGTCAATTGTCAACTATAACATTAACCCATAAGGAGAAATGCAATAATTGACTTTCAATTTCTTTCTTAAAACTTAAGTTTTAACTTATATCAAATTGTAAAATTGTGAATATATACTCTTCCAACTAATTCAGATCGCGACTTGTGGATGATTCCACGTATTTTTGCATTCCTTTAGATCTGGCCTTTAATAGGCTTGTAACTAGACCCGATACATTATTTTTAGAGGTGTTAAAGCACATTACCTACACAGAGGTAATGCAAGGTCTAGGCCGTAGTTCATCTTATAGTCGTTTTTACGACATAAATTTTAAAGTACGGATGAACTCAGCCTAAAATACATAGCCCACAAATTAATTACAAACGGAGGAAACCGACACCATTTGTGACCTGTTTGTGTAGGAGATTTTAATTAATCGAATATTGATAGCTTGTGCTTTTAAGGATATTTCTTACACATGCTTTTAAGCCTGCGTTTACACACTCTTTTCGCCCACTTCAAGACGCCCAGATATTTGGTGCTTTTGGATCACGAGAGGGTTGATGATTGTACTAGGGTAACCAATCCGACGTGTATATGTTTGCTGCTCTCCTACTCCCCTTTTTACAGTTTGTAATTGTTATGTGTTAAGCATTTTGACTTTGTGAAAGAAAAAATTTTGAGCCAAGTGGATTTTTGTTCAAAATTCTCTAAAGATGTCTTTATAATGCACAGGCAAAGTGCAAGCTTTTTGACGTTATTGTCTTTTTAATCTCATTCATTTTAATCATGGTTGTGCTTGGCTTTCTTAACTTTGATGTGGTAGTTTGGAACTGTTAGGCGTTAATTCGGTCTTAGCGATTTATGGCTTTTGCCATGAAACTTTGATTTAAAAAGTCGTAAAATTATTTTGAAACATATAATAGTAATTGCTTAATTGAGAAATAACCAATTTTTAAAGCTCCTTAAAATCAGATGATTTTTTTCTATTTTCGGCAACTTCTTTTGTTAAAGTGACCACAAATTCCTTTGACATCTTATCAAAATGGCATTCGAATTTCGCTTCATTTATTTATGATTAAGACTATTAGAAACTGTTAACCATTTAGAAGTCACGAATAAAAGATTTATAGTCAAAGCATTATCAATAAGGAGGGTGTTTCTGCGTTTAAATAAAAAAATTCTTAAATATCACATTATCTACTTATTTAACAAATCGCTTGTGAATGCCTCAGATGTACTAAATCACATTAAGGTGAATGTTTTCAGTGTTCTTACTATAGAAGTAGAGGAGGACTACAGGAATAGAAGGACATAAAAACAAAATAATAGAAGGATTTTTGCTATCCTGAAACAAACACCATGGATATAAGCGCAAACATGGCAGTAGTAAAGTGCAATAATCCTCGACATTCTCTCAGTGCAATTGCAGACGTCACCGCTCGCATTCGGATCTCAGTAGACACCCTCCATCCAATTCCAACACAGTGAGACCAAATGGCAAATATACATATTACTGATAAGTTTCTCCATCAACAGTAAGGGTGCACTCTATTTTAGTAGATTTATTCCACTTACTTTTGGAAGTAGATAAAAAAATTCGAGGTTTTAACCATCGTGGTTTGCCAGTCGCAGTCCGCAAAAGTAATTTGGCCACTGGTATGGGAGAAGGACTTGCAGTGGAATCTACTGACACAGAGGAGCCTGTTTAGCTCAACATAAATCGGAAAGAAAAAGCCAAAAAAGGAAAGTTTGGCAGCTACTTGATCTAAGCAAACGCTCTACACGTGATTTGTAGACTTTCAATGAAGCCTTTACTTCTATGTGAATTATTGTGAACTTGCAGCAAACTACTATTCCAAAACGTTGTATTTATATCCAATTGCGCAGTTTTGGTACCTTAGTTTTGTTTCACATCTGCGTCTTATAATAACAAACTTTTGAGAAAACAGCGAAATGGGTAAGCTATCAAAATCAAGTCTTTTTGCCTTTAATTATTGAAGATTTGAACCATTCGTTGCATATTTTACTAAAATAGTACTCATGAGTTTCACCTGGCTCCAATTTTATGCCCTTATTCACCAAGACTGTTTTGGAATAAGAATAGTCCAAATCTTAGTACCTCAAGCAAAAAAGCAATGGCGATGATGTTTACTTCTTATTGAAGCAATTGTTATAACAATTTAAAGGCCATGAACTTATATTTTACAATTCTATGAGTAAAAGTCGAATGGGCAGAAACTCTTGTTAACCTTTTGATAACGGGTTGGATCGTGCCTTGAGTTTTACTCAAAATTGTTCTCCCTAAAACTTGTAAATGACTAAAATATAACGCACATTCTGTGTGCTACCTACTTGTGTTTAGTGAAAGCATTATAAGGCAACAAGTTGTGTCAGTCTCTTGGTAACCTTTGTTACACCATACAATACTCAAATCTTGTTTCAGGCATCTAAACGGAGTATGTTGATTAAATTGGATGTTAATCAAGCCCGCCAACCTTTCGAAAGAAGATTGAATGCATTCTGAAGTCGTAATAGTTAAAATATGATTTGATTTATCTTAAAAACTGCATCTACTACGGGGAGAGGTTGAACAAGACCAGATAGTGTGATTTACAGCAAAACCGTCAATTGACCTCTGTTAGGGGTTTCTCAACTCCCTAACCTCCAATTTTATTCAGGAATAAAGGCAAAATGTGGGTAATAAGAATGGTGCAGAAATTTTCCCCCCTGAACTTCTGTACTAACTGGTATCATAACCTTTGATCAAAAAATATATTTAATGAGCCTCTATAAGTTGGAATATAGTGTTGAAAGCAAAGACGTGCATCCACACTACAAATATATCCGCTGTTGTCTCACATTCCATGGTCGGCAGACTTGGGAGTTTGTTGCCTAAATGGTGTAGTCGAGCAAAAACACTTCAAAACCTTCTAATATCGCAAAAGAAATTAGTGTGTTAAGCGAGAGTATGTATTGCCGACGTACAGAAGTGCTTAGAAGCTAAGAGCAGTGAAAGTAAAACAGGGCCGCTCTGCAACCGGTAAGATTTTTAATGAAATATAAAATTACTGTAATGTAACAAAACATATTTAAAGGTTGCCAACAACATTGCCTGAAAATGAGAGCGGAATATCAAAACGCATTTATCTCTTCAGTTTTGACTTCATTTAATTATTTAAAATAAAGTCTTTGATCACAATTCCTCTCCTTATATTATAAGTGGTGTGGCTCATTTTGCAAACACTTGCCCACTGGCAAGAGTGTAGTGATAAGCTGATGAAGTACCATTAAGAACACAAGAAGGAAAGTAGGTACTTATCCGCATTCCTTCATAAATTATAGTTTCAGGTCTTACCCAAGATAAATTTCTTGGCCAGAAGAGCAGACCTGTGTTGTAGGCACAAGACTTCTTTCCCCACTGGTAGGCCTGACTAGGCTCTCTTCAGGAAGAAATTTTTAATGCATGCCTTTGGGGTGCCCCATTTTAAGGAGGTCATTTATAAGTTTCCTGTCTGATTGTTTGATTTTTACTAAGAAACAACTTTTGGCAGTAAACTGTATTTTCACACACACACACACAAAAGTAGGACATAATGTGTTATTTTTCGATCTCTAAGAGTAATTGCAACGTCTCTAGCTTATCCAAAAGGCGAATTAAGTCATAATACTTAGGCGGGAAATGTGTTGCTGGCGTACAGCAGGGATGAGAGGCAGCTGACATGGTCCAGAGTTAGTGCCACCGGACAAATGCACAATGGTCAAACCTTTAGCTCCTGCGCAATAAATAGATGAGATAAAAATGACCAAGGTATAGTATGAGCGTTTTAAATTCACCCAGCTCTATTTTATGAACCCGAAAAACTCAACTTATTGACAACAGATTTAATTCACTTTTTC
>NW_020170420.1:41056-46979 GCF_000524195.1 Echinococcus granulosus | reverse complement strand
AAATAAAACACTGTATAAGAAATGGAGTACTCTGCTTACGGATCGGAGTGGATTTGAGTCTTGTGTTCACGGCTAAAAATCCGACTCACCCTTGTGATTATAGCAATACACAGTGAAAAGGTATTTCAAATTTCTACTTAAGGGGAAGTAAAATAGCAAGTCTGTCCATCAAAAATTTATTTTCGATGGCAAACTTTCTACAGTCAAAATTAGGTGCAATCGTAATTGCCAATTTGTGTTTAACGAAGACAAAATGCATTTTTATTGGTTTGTTTAACAATCTTTACGATCTTGGAGTTAATCTGACTTTAAACAAGTTTGTTTACTCCTAACCAAATAAATATTCAATCAGAGCGGAAAAGATTTTTTCTCCACTTTTGCAAAAAGCAAACAGCGAATTTGTAATTTTTTATGCCACATATTTGTACATGCAGTTTAAAATAGCTCTTTCCTTTGTGTAATTGCTTTCCAATTAAAAATCATTTATAATTCCTAAATTAAAGCCCACATGCTAAAATTCGAGTTCTTTGAATGTTTTAATTTCAAGCAAATGTTTTAGTTCTAAGCACTTACAAAAAGTCTCAAGTTAAAATGTGCCAAAACCGCACTTATTTAGACAAATTTAAGGTTAGTGGAATAGCCGATTTGTTTGTTTACTGTGTATAGTTTTTCGGGTGAATCCACAAAGTATTCAATTTTTTTTAACTTAGTGTAGGAGTAAAGTACAAATCCATTTTCAGATGGGAGATCATCTCAATAATCAAATAGTGATTAAATGCTAGCGTACAAACGAATTTACTTCACATCATTTTATTATTCTTTTATTAACATTTATACGAGTGCCAAAACCCTAAATGTGCAGAATTAAGTAAGCTTTATGGTTGCAAAAATCATGTTTGAAAAGTATGGCTCTCTTAGGCACGAAAGTTTTATAATTCTACATAAATCAACAACTCGAGTGTAGAATCTCTGACTATTGGAGGGAGGATGTGCAATTAGTTCTATCATTTTTTTCATTTTTACCTCAATTATGCGCATAAGTGGAATTTCCAGGAAAAGTTGACTTTTATACTCATTTTCAATCAAATAAAATTGCTAGCTAGAAAGCTAAATCAACGCACAAATCATTTATCTCACAGAGATTATCAAAGTTAACGCCAACTTCAATACCAGTTAATGTGTCCAATAAGTTTTGCTTAAATCTAAAATTCTCTCAGAATCTTTTAAGATGGCAAAACGGGATGCTTAAACAAGAAAATATTATTATAAAAATCAAAATTAGCTCTTTTTAAAATCTGCTTATCTTTAAATTTCCTGTAATGACTTACCCTAGAGTTCATTGTGCACAGGTACTACTTATCCCTAACTTCATGATCAAATATTTAGCAGCCGATAAACTCGGTATTACCTCTTGGCTTCTTCCTATTACCAGTGTAACTTTGCTGATCAAAATTAAAGCACGACATAGCACATTAGGATAGAAGGATTGGAAGATTACGAGCAAAGACATTAAAATGTCTGCAGAACCTCGGCCAAATAAGGGAGTCACGGTGACTTCGCAACTCAATTCCAGTGTTCATATTATGCACACATCAAAGGAACGTTGAATGCCTTTAGATTAGGATAAAAATTGATTTAAACATATTACAATTTAGCAAGAATTGGCTAGAACAACAAAACAGAATTATTGAAATACAATAACTAATTATAAGTAAATATTTATGTCTATTTTTTATCATATGTTCATTTAGGACCTATAAATACCCCGTATCTACCTACGGGACTGCCATGCGGATTGTGTCATGTCATAAAATTTTGCCACCCTACAATTGTCATTTTCTTATAGCACATGCCATTATTTTATGAAAATAAACTTGTGTTTCATCACATATTTTTCAGTGATGTATGTAAGGTAGAATTATTTTTCACTTCGGTCCAACCGAGTCCGGCCGTGTCTCTAGATTTGTCAGAGCAAGATGACTATATTACCTAATATCAGCATTAGCCCACACGCCAGACAGATCTAGTCATAATCCAAAATACATTATGATGATCTTTGTCACCTTTTTAAGGAATGTATAATGGAGGATTTCTTATTGTAGTTAGCAAAGGAAATGTTTTAGTTCCCGTTGCATCTGTCTGGCAGCTATGACGACGTGTATTTCTGGATTCTATCATGCCCATTCTTTAGATTATTTCATGCATGGATTCATTCCTACTGATTTGTACGGAATCCTTAAGTTAAGTAATAAAAAAGAAATGTGTGGTAGTCCAAATTTTTGCCGCTCATATTAAACATGTAGTAATTTGATGCAACAAATTGAATTAATGTAGACTTTTTAACCAGTTACCGGTATTTAGAAGTAAATTTGGGAATAGTATGAGTAATGAAGTGTCAAACTGAAAGAACCATAGAATGTGAAAGTGACAGATATGCCCTTTCTTGAGCAATTGATTGATAAAGGTTCCGCCTGACCGGTCATGAGAGTGACGTCTAAAGTCTATCAGGAAGAAGGGCGATGAAGTTTTCCAAGATGTTAACAATAATGTAAAAGCTCTTGCAAAAAACTATTTTAGTTTCTACTTTCTCATTGCTAGTACTGAACGGTGGGACAATATCCAACAGCAACTTTTTCCCCTTAACACAGTTATTTATATTTTAGCACTAAGAAACGATATTTTATTTCATGTCAAAAAGAAGTGATTAAATTGAGGGAATAAAAAACTTAATTTTATTTACTCAGAAAGGCGTTTGGCTTAATTATCATGGCTGCAAGATATATCTAAGCTAATGTGAAACCGCTTTAGCCTTAACAGGACCTTGTGCAGTCCACTTCTAAAAGTAATCTCTTAACGTGTTTTGCTGGGCCATTTTTGTTCATAAAAACTTATTGGTCAAGTCAGCATCGTCTATGTTTCCAGGTACAAAGTAATGTTTTTTGACAAAAGTAATGACTATCAATTCAAAATAAGGAAATAACAAAAAAAATATACTTTTGCACTCGATTTTAGAAGGGATAAAATCATTTAGGAAACAATGCTGAAAGGTTCATTGTGTTCAGATTTCTTGATTTTCCGTCTTTACTAAACGCAGAATTAGGCAATTTTAAAAGCAAAAAAGGTGAAAGATAAAGCATGCATCCTATTTTTTTCTTACTTTTAAGCAATCCGATGGTGATGGAAAGGTGGTCTACTAAGTTCTGTTGTGACAGTGCTAAAATATAACCGATTACAGTAAAGCGTATTGCCATGAATAAACAAAATTAGAAAGAACATGTAAGAACCGAATGGTTGGTAATTTTAAACATTGACAAAATTTCTAAAAGGGCCGAGGACTTATTAAAGGGCTGCTTTTATAAAAAATAAAACAGAAGATCTTACGAAACGTGACCAGTTCTAACTTTTTTTCCGGAGTAGCTCAACATTACTCGTTTATTTGCTTCCTTTTCAACAAGCAAAAATGCCCTGCTTTAGTGCATAATTACTCATGGAGTGCTCCCAAAAATCTGCATGTCAAATTGCAGACAATGAAAAATTAGCTGATGAAGAAAATAATGCACCCCATAGTTAAATCCATTCCAACTTACATTCGTCTTTATTCAAGGTTCGACTAAGATAACGGTGTGGATAAAATTATTGACTACCCAAAAGACGCCTATCTTTAAATAGAAATTTTGTTAAAGGAGAAAGTCTATACCTCATGGTCAAAAAAGTTTCGACTCTCTGTGGGATGAGAATATTATATTTCATAGGGATTGAAAATAAGTTTAAGGCAATAAATTGTTGGTCTGGCGCCTTTTAGTGAAGCAAGCAAAAGAGTGGTGCATATAAAAATGGAAAGTGGCTTCTTCATGCCCTTTTGACTCGCTTCAATTTTTAGCGATAACCATTTACTACGAAAAACTCACAAATCCTGCTCTCATAAGGCAGTTATATGTAAAAATACAAACAGTGCATCTCCAAAAATTTTGGGCCTTGCAGAATTTCTGTTTGTTTTACTGAGCTGCACCCACATGCAATTATCATAGCCAGCATTTTTGGACGAATCAACAACTTGCATTATTTGGATAACATTAGCGCATAATACTTTTGGAATGCATGGAATGATCTAATAATTTTGCATGATGTTTAATTAAAATAAAAACTGTAGTTTAGTGCCAATCAGTGCAGTAAATCAGATGCATTTCACCAAGAAACATTCCAATTTTTAAAAAGCGCATTCGCTGCTTTAAATTTTAATGCGATGAGTTGTTTTCTCAGAAATAAAGTACTACTTGTCACGAGCTTGAGAAAAAACAGGAAAGTACACTGCATGTGGTCTATATTTCCCTTCAAATCATTATGATTTAAGCATATTAAAGGCTTGCCAAAACCGTACTTTAAAAGTGGGAATCAAAGTAACAAAAGTGAAATTCATCTACAAATTTATCTGTAGTAACATCTCACGAAAGGTAAACAATAAGGCTAGTATTATAGGGTGTGAAGAGAATGCAAAATCTCCGTGATCTTTTCTCCAATTTTGGCAAACAAAAAACTGCGACCAAAAAGGAGAGGAATGTACTAGCCATTGGTAGTAATGTGACATAGATTTGGATGGCATTTCTGGATTTCTCATCCTTTGAAAATGAGGACAACTTTACCAAAGACAAGTCCTGGCCCTTAGTAACAAAATTCATTACATTATTTATTTTTTGTGCAAAAATTTGCACTAGAGCTTGTAAGGATTGTTCTTTTACATTCGGGAATATTAAATAGTATTTATTCAGAATCACCTTAGGTTTACTGCATTTAAAACTGTCCAAACCCATATTTTTCTGTCAAATTTAATTTCCGGGCTTTCCAAGTCGACACCGTCTTAGCTATTCTGTGGCCAGCTGTCGCAGGGTCATTTTGTACATATGTTTTTATATGTGACATCTGGGTTTGGATTTTAGCCAACCAACATTATCAGCGTTGCTACTTAATTGAATCGAGTTGACTATGACCTGTCACGAGTGCAACTCTTCAAGTCATCGGCAAAACCTAACAAAGCATAAGACCTGCCAAACTGCGGACATAGACATCGAGATGGCGATAGAAACCTGGGCATTGAGGATAGTCACAGACATTCTGTAACACAATTTCCACGTTCAGGCTATAAGTACATTAGGAGAATATTTCATTGTCTTGATTATGATAAAAACTGCATTAACCAAGTAACTAGTTGGCAGATTGCGGTGAGAAGCTCCAATTAACCCAATATACAACATATTTTTTGCATTTTTTGCACTTCTATATAAGCTTGACTAAATTTTGACACACACTAAGATAAGTTTGTCTCTATAAAAATGGCTTCCACTTCTCCTAACTCACATTTTTACGTGGAATTCCAAGGCACTTTCTCATCAATGGAACCAAATGAACCCTACAATAAAAAGCTATAAATTTTTCATTTCAAGCTTTCTTGCAATTTACTAGTATAATATCTCGGAAGCTTAATTCTAATATTATTAAGTTGTTTTCAGAAATATTGTAAATAAACAACTTAAATCAAGATTTGGTTAAAATAGTAACAAGTAAACTACCAGCGTAAAATACTGTATTTAACAAAAAGGGAATTAGAACGCGATTGCCCGATACCCAAAAACCGTGGCGACTCTCTTTGAGAGCTCGCATAGGAAACATTGATGACGCTAGTGAGAAGGCATCCTAATCTTCCCCAGTATTACTGGCATATCCTTCCATTTATAATTTTTATTACTGATGGTTTGTGTTGCCTTAAAAGGGTGTGATTTTCTCCCGACTGGCCAATTAGTCCTTAGAGTCTCTTGCACACATCCAGGCTAGGCCAGATCGTTTTAAACAACAGAGAATCATTCAGTTGCTCTAATCGCTACCAAAAGAGCATTGTTGCCTCTAACAATTCAAACTTTATAATTGGCAC
>NW_020170420.1:38605-40956 GCF_000524195.1 Echinococcus granulosus | reverse complement strand
TAATTTTTCCGGGAAGTGCAATTTTGTTAGGTCTCTTCGGGATCAAAGTATTGGGTAAAAGATGCATGAAAGTATGCATTTGAAAGTTTTACACCTTAATGCAGCTATAAATTACGAATTTTACCTGAAGCTAATTTATGAAAGGCAGAGTATCGTGGATCAAGTTAGCTCAAAAGGATTTTATGAAGCAATAATTTTGCAAATAAAGTCTTTTACCTTATTTTTTACCGTATTTTGATTAAAATCTGGCATGTCTGACAATCTTGGCAAATGAAGCGCATGTAAGATTGGTACAATGCGCCCCATTTGGTTGTCACGTTTGCAACTATGTTTGCATTAAGGAACTTAATTTGTACGCTGCTTTTCCCTTTAGAGTAAATATTGAACATTTGCCTAAACTTGTAGAAAAATCCTCTAAATACTGGTGTTATTTTGTTAACTATTTAAACAACCTTTCGCTTTTTTAGCAATTTTTAAACTTTACTAAAATGGCAATGTTTCGCACTGTATTCGAGTTGATATTAAAATTATCTTTCCGAAGGATTACAGTTTTTATGCAATTAATGGCAAAATAAGCCAAATTTGGGAAACCTTTAGTTTAAATCAACTACAGTAAACTAATCGGTAGTCAAAATTTGATGATTTGACACCGACTCACATAATCCTTTTCTGGAAGGAGAAAATAACAGACTTTTCTTGCATCATTAGTTGAGAGAGAATGTATTCATTTTGAGACCTGTGACGCTACATTTAAGTACGATATGTGGGTTTATACATGGTAATTCTTGTTCCTAGTGCTGCACGTGATTCCTTCCTGGCTGAAAATACCTGCGAATTTTTGAAGATGTTATCTGGGCAAAATTCAACTTGCATACGTCCTCAGTTTCAGCTAAACCAATCAAGCCCATAAACCTCCCTCTTAAGCAAAAATTAGTTGATTACTTTCAGAGGTATTTCCATTATCATCAAACCACTTCTCTTACGCAGCTCAAAATTTAAAATACTTCGTCGTCCAAGATATGTCACATCCAGCAATTTTTTTATGAATAATAACACCATTTAACGAGTCCAGAAGATGAGGTATCATGATATGCCTAATCAAATTGTTTGATCATCTGCCTAGCCCACTCACTCTTCGGTAATGCATATTTTGAAGAAGATTGCAAATTACTCATAAAGTAAAGCAAGCCTACCCAGGAGAAAAAGATAAAATGTGTGTAGATTTTGCCGTCAAAATTAATACATTGCCACACTGTTAGACAGGAGATGCTTTAAGATCCACTCGAACAACAGATTCAGGCCCAAAGTTAAAGCATTTTAGTAAAATTAATCCAGACTTTTAAAGTAAGACATAACTTGCAAGTTTGACAAGTAATTAGTTGGGGAATTTCATTCGCTGTCTGCTATAACAGGTGTCATTTATGCTGAGGGCTTATTTTAAATTATAGGGACCTGAAAGGGTATGGTTTCCAGACTGCATAGTATACAAAACTCAATGAACTTTTTCGGAAACTATGACTAACTTATTGAAAGACGAAGAAACCCTTCTTTGAAAAATTATAAGGTGGTGAGAGTTCTCTTTACACCCCATTTAAAAACAACATAATAAATTGTAAAAGTTTACGAAATAGTGCTTTTGTTATGTACAGGAAGGATCCCTAAATTGGCCTTTAAATTTGGTAAATCAAACCAAAATTGAAGCAAGTAACTTCAAAGAGGTGCTTTTATTACGCTAATGTAAATTGTTCACCCAAGATTTGGCTCAAATTTGTTTCATCAAATCACCTCTGCGGGGAACTCTTCTTTGTTGCACAGCTTGAATCATTTGGAGCAAAAGTTAATCTTTTGCGAAAAGCAAATAGGTGACTTTCAGTAGGGTGCATGAGGATTTTTGCATAAAATACCTTTTTTTGGTCACATTGCTCGACTTTTGTCATAATCAACATACATTTTTAAATTTGTCCGCCCAGACAGCTATAGAGCACAATTTGCGTCAAAAGTAAATTTTCGGCAGAGTAAAAGTACCAACAACCTTGCTTTTTGCTTTACAAGGTATATTTTGTCATATTTTAGTAAAAATTATTGTCTTGTTTGAGGAATGTCTCGGTGTTGTACCATTCAAAGGTGCAGACACTTGCAATAAAAAAGAGGTGACGCAAATTTTATTCACCCATGACACTTAAGGGGTCAAATACAACAGCTAGTAAAGAACGAAACAATAGGGTAATATCTCTGTTTACTACGTGAAGCCCACTTTTTCACTTAGGCTGGTCTATACCCCTGAAATAACTTTCATTGGGACATGCAGCTAGTTTACGGTTAAATTGCTTCATTCCACCATGTAACGCCTT
>NW_020170420.1:28185-38505 GCF_000524195.1 Echinococcus granulosus | reverse complement strand
TAGTGTTTGCAAGGACTCGACCAAACATCAGTTTAATGGGCATTTTGACAAAGTAAAGATAGTAAGCACGAATAAAGTTAACTTAAATTATGTTGCTGGTAACGAAGGGCTTAAAACAAGCTGTTTGTAGCAGGTAATTGTAAAATTTATTAGGTGTCGTTAACAATTTGAAGGGAAATATCCTGTTTTTTGCATGCATTGCCCAAAGCATAAGTTTCGGTGTTATATTTTTTTAATTTTAAGCATCCATATCTGCAATTTGTCCTCAACACAATAGAGTGGATGGGTGTCTTAGAGCTACGCACTAGATGGGTGCGTAGGTGCACATGAATGCAAATTGTGAAAAATTACATCAAGTGGGTCAGAGTAAACAAAATTAGGATCATCTTTGAGACCAGATTTTGAAATGTTTTTGTTAAAACCACTAAAAGAGAAGAACAGCAGTTATTGCAATCCTTATGCACACCATCCATTTGCTCTATTTGGCACCTACCTTTGCGGCCAACATCCAGAGTATTCATCAATTCACTCCCCATCATTTGGGCTAATTGCAATGTTAGGGTGCCGTACTCGGTGCCGCTTCTGTGTAATTTGCCTTAACGTGTGAGGATACGCGCCGTAATTTACGCCTCTGCTTTCTTTCATCTACTTAAATCTGGATAAGACGAATTACTCCATACCCTGCTTTGCAAAGCATCAAGCAATGCAAAGCTTAAGATTTCCTACACACAACGTCACGCACTTCATTAGTGCATCATGCTCTTAAGTCCTCACCTTTTTAAATATGTGCATTTTTCTTTAAATGCACCATACTCCATCCATAACACTCATTATGCAAGTTGAAAAGTGCTTAAATTAATGCTTAAACCTGTTGATATCAGTGATTTGCAAATTTCCTCAATATCAGTCATAATTATACTTAACTGCAAACACCCGCGAAGATTGAGCATTTCCGGCATTAATGCGACAGTCTGGATAGGTCAAATATAGGCTTTATCTTTTAAAATTTATGGCTAGTAAATTAAGAGGTTGATTTCAGCGAGATAAAAGGTATTACAGAGGTTTTCGCGCAACTTATTTGAATTTAAGCAAAACTATTCAAAAGTCTTAGCATGAAAATTAGGTATTCGTGCTCTTACTGTAAATTTTTATGCAAAACACCTTTTTTTCATTGGGAGTTCACTTTTAATTTATGAAATAATTTGTTGTATGCCTTACAATTTTAATCATTATAAGTCGGTTGCCTAAATGCAATACCCTCGTAAATTCACTTATTGGGAAGATTTTAGGAGCTCCCCTTCTCATTTTGCATAAAAAAAAAATTAATTTTAGCCTTTGATAACTGCTAAAGGGCAAAATCAACTAGTCGATGAATGTTTCCGCAAGCTTTGGATTCACATCTTCTTTAAACCCATTAGCGTCATTTGCTATTGAAAAGTTGGAGGCCGCCATCAGAGCTTCTGTAATTAGGAACAAAAAAGAATGCAGGGAACACTTAAAACGGGGTAAATTTCATATTTAAACTCTAATCTTTATAAGACTAAGTGCTTGTAAAAATCGGACCATTTGGCTTTAATACTGGAAATTGATCGAGGACTGAACACGTAAACAACATGATCATGTATTTTAATAATAAAATATTTTAACTATCCTCATTAAGAACTAATCTAATGTGGATAGTCCCATCCGGCGACAGGCAATTTTGCATGCTAACGAGATTTAGTAAAAGAACGCCTGTTTAGCTTCAAGTAACTTAAGTTCCTTCATTAAGTAATTTTCGCAACCATTACTTTTAGCCAATTGCTGAGCAAAAGGGAACGATTGTCATAAGTGTCATAATTTATTGTTAATGAATGAGCAAAGATGGATTTTGAAAGAAAGGATGAATGGGCAACAAAAGGCGAAACAAATACGGAATGGTAGCAATAATGCATGAAAGAAGATTTAATTAAAGAATGAGCTTACGGGGTACGGTGGAGTTATGTAGTGTGGAAATGAGAAGAGTGTTGAAGCAATGGGTTGCATGGTGTGTATTGCACCCAGGATTTAGTTTTACTTGGGTTAAATCAAGTTTGTTGTTAGGTAGCGCACGCAGCCCACCGTGACATTCACACGACTCTTCACATTCTTGACGAAGCGGACATTGGCTTTGCAGAATAGACCCACACCAACCTAAACAAACGACATAAGTTATGGAAGAGTGAGGAGTAAAACAGCTAGCCACGAGGCAGAAAACAAAGCAAAATTTGGGAGGTTTATTAAGTTGTTAAAAGTGTGTAGAAATTATAGCAAAGTTGGGCTTATGAAAAGGGTTTTTGTCAAATGTTTTACTCAACAGTACAAATTGTCTCGTCGACACTGGACTTAATGCTAAATCAAGGCGTCGGCGTTAATTCAGGTTTCTCGTCCTTCATATCAAGGATATGTGAGAATATAAAAAGGGTTAAATTCAATATGATGGTTTTGCTTTTTAGAAATTGCTCAAACATCAACAGCAAAATTGCAACGAAATCGTTTGCATAAGTAAATCCTGCGCACCTCAGACAGAAAAGGCATTTTATTTGTGGTTGAATTATTTTTAGAGATTCTAGTTTTGATGAGATTTTTTTCTTGTTTTTTTAAAAGGCGTTATTTTGTCGAAGTAGTATATGTTAAATCACTGCAAAAATTACTAGAAACATCGTAATCAAAAGCAAGTTTGATAGCTTTGCGTATGTTTAAATTAAGCAAAAGCTGACATTCTATATATATGCTTTAAAAGTCTTTAAAGCCTCCATTAATAATGCTGCTTTTTTCCTAAACTAAATCTGCTCTGGTAGCTACTGTTTTCTTTAAGAATTGTTCAACATGGAAGATGACAATTTCTAGAGAGCGGTATAATCCATAATATATATGCACCTAACCATTTTGGATCACTGTAATACATTTTTAAAAGTGCGGAGATTTCGTTAGATTCACTTTTTGGAAGTCGAATGCGTTTTTGCTTTTCCTAGCTGAAAATTTGAAACTGCTTCGGAGTCATTAAAATATGCCGAATAGTTGATAAGTAGAGGAAAAATGATGAAAGAGTAAACAGCTTGCGCTAGTTTATTAAACAAATGTTATTAAGCATCAGCGAACCCTATTGGTATTCACCTTCTTCCTTCAAGAATGGCTTGGCAAATTTTGCAGCATAACAACAAGGCAAAAGCATCATTTCTAATGTAATTGCTGTTTTAGGGAAAAAGGCTGCATGAAATAACCTGCCTAGAAATCTTTTTTAAATAAAAAGGCGCATCAAACAGGTAAAGTGTGAAGATGGGCGAAGTAATAGAGAACTGTACTTGGGGTTTACTATTTATTATTCTTGTCGATTGTCTTCAAGCCATCTAAAATGCTAAAAACATGCAAACGGTTGATTTAGCTATGATTTAGTATTTATTGGCAAGGGATTTTAAGGATTTGGCTGCTGCCTGTACAGAAATGTGTAAAGTGGAGCGAAGAAGCCCCAAACTGCTCTAAGTCCAAATTAGCATGCTACAATTACTAACAAAACAACGGAATCGAAGCTAACTAAAATAAGATGCAATAAAGGGAGTTAAAAGAGTGATGAGCTTGTATTTATGTGTGCGCTATCATATTTGCAGCGTAGATATTAGATGAGGCCTGTACTCACGAAATATGGTTGTCTGGTTGAGATCCGAGAGCACGCAAGGCTGTTCCAAGCATACACATTCATGACGATTGGTTGATCTCGGCATTGTGGTGAGTGTGAGCCTACTTCGAGACTATCTTGACGTAAGGCTTAAAAAATGCTTGGAAAGTAGTCTCGAAACCACAAAATCTTAAAAAAAATAAAGCACAAGGGTTTTTTAGGGTTTTAGGCATCCCTAGTTGGGTTCAATGTAAGGGTTATTATATGACGCATATCTTTATTGCGTAGTTGTTTTACCTACTTTTGAATGCCTGCTTTTCAAATGCAAACCACTTAACTCATTGTCTTATTTAATAAACAGATTTTGAAACTAGTAATTCCTACCAGTTAATTTTCGAATGCTTGCTTTAGTTCTATTCGAATGCCCATAATTTTAAAACTATCTGCCAAAATTTCCCTCTTTTACTATGCTAAAATGAGATATCAATGGATTTTCTGTGCTCTAGCAATTTCAGTAAAGCTTTTTTTTATTCTGGAATTCGCCTACATTAAATTTGTGTTACCCTCCACCTAAAAGGAGGAATTTTACAAAGAAATGGTCTCTAAGTTGCAATTCTCCCCTAAATAAGAAGACCCACTTTTGACCAACTGGCTAATTTAACATAGTTTGTCAGGGTTGAACAAATGCTTAAAAACCAAAAGTGCAGCGGTATAAAATGGAATAAACTAGACTTAAAGTACACTGCCAAAAATCTTGAATCTCGATCAAAATTCTTCCTATGACTACACAAAGTGCTTATTACATAATGAATTTGTGCAAGTTATCAGTAGGGAAACAGGTTTTTACAGGTACAGTGACTGTTAATGTATATTGGCCTCACAAAGTCCAAATTGCGTTTTGAGCTGTTTAAATTTTAGACAGCACAATAAACTATCAAAACTTGAAGGAAACTGCGCTTTTCAAAAAGATTGTGCAAGTTTAAAATAAGTTGCAGCTCTAAATAAGCAATTTCTTTAATGTTTTTCTTTCTCCTTAGTCTGTAAACAAGTCCAATAGCACTTGCAGATTATGGCTTGGAGAAATTCCTTGCAAAGCAGGCTTTTGCACAAAATCCCTATTTTGTTGATAACAAGAGTCATTTCCACGCCCGTCAATTAGAGTGACGCCCTTTGATGGGTGGCAGTAGAGACTGAAATCAAAAAAGTTAAAAAATACGAGTGTATCACTGTAAGAAGCAATGTTTTCCAGACTCTAATGGTATCAGCTTGGAGCAGTAAACGCGGTTTTTACAAATTGTGGTATAAAGGCTCCTTAAATCTCAAAAAATCCTTACATACAAGTAACTAAAGGGATTATATTTGCTCTTTGAAATTACCTACCTGCTGTTATTTAGGCTGTGCTCTGGAAATGCTATTTATATGCTCACCCTTGCAGGGTTGGTGAACACTCCAAAAAAAATATAGCTGCACTTCCAATATAATTGGTGGCCATAAAATCATTTTCGAGGTTTAATGCATACCTAGCAATTTAGAAAATCTCTGATTTTGCTGTAAAATGCAGCTGGGCATCTAAAACAGATATCTGCCGCAGACAAAAGGTCAAATATATACTATCCCCCTTCTAGTAAAAACTAGGCTCTAAAATTTTTTCTTGGTATTTTTGTTAATATAAGTTTAACTTGGAACTCATTCTTCCCTTAAAATCCAATAAGCGGATAACTACGAATACCTCAGCCAAACGAAAGCAATTTATGATTGTGCTAACCAAAAATTTGGCACAAAGTCTACTCAATGAAAAAAACTGGCTAAACAACCTTAAGGGCACTTCCATTCGAGATCACCATAACCTTACTAAAATACTATAAACATTTTGGGAAAGAAGGCTGTAAAAGCAACTGTTTGAGCTCTGAGTGTTTATTGCAGCCATAGCAGTAAATTAGCAGCATTCTGTTTGGTTTTCTTCCTTACCAAAGAGGTATAAATGCAGAAAAACATGGCTTATTTTCCATTAGTATTTAAATTATGCGTTCAAATTGTTAAATTATGCTGTGAAAATGCAGGGCATTTAATTCGTCTATAATGCTTGGCATACCAAATGCTTTATTTCAAGCTTAAAAAATGCGGAGGATTTTTCTTAAGCTCTTTGATAGTACATACTGCCAAAGTGATGAAAGAGCTCACGGTGACTTCAATGTTTACACATTTTTTACAAATAAACGCTATAATGCAATCTGAATTAATCTTTTAGTTATAGTCATTTAATCTTTTCCCAAGTTGAAAGCCTCATTATTTTTATCTCACACAACTTAAAAAAAATTGCATGAGCAATAATTTGTTTTGTATCCTATTTTTTGCATTTAAAGCTAGACGAAATAATTTCTGCGGGGCTATCAACTTGTGTTTGTTCTTTTGACCCGCTTTGATTTGCCTTCATCAGAACGCGATAGGTAAGTGCTTCAGTGCCAATCACTCAAAAGCTATCCGTTCAGTTCTCCTCAATTTCTTGTTTCAACAATGACTTTTGTGTTCGCATTTTTAGCTAATGAATGGTTTTCACAACTTCAAATTTGACTATTTTTGGACAGATGGAAAGATTTTATTAATTAAATGCAGATCCTTATTTTACCTTTAAAATGAAATAATAAGGCATTTAAAGGGAATTCTAGGTCACGTTTCTCAAGCGAAATCACTTAAAACACTGCGGTGGCCGTTTGTAGTGACACAGTTGCAAATTCTCTGCAAACACGAAACAAGCACTTAAAGACAACGACTACCTTAAAAACGTTTTTTGCTGTACCCTTAATATGCTGTTCCCTCACTCCACTCACCTATTATAGGACGTATTGTGATGCATAGGTCCTTCCCTAAGGCGAAGGAACACAAAATTTTGGGGTAGAATGCGGATTACTGACGCGAAAAAGGAGACTGGGCTCCGGAAATGGTGAATCTGAGTTTCTTTTTTAAGAAAAAACCCTCAAGCAAAACTATACTTACATCATTCAATTGTTTATGAAAAAAGGTGATTAAGTTAATAATAAGTAGAATTTTGTAAAATTTTGAGCTCTGCTTCCTAAGGTTCAATGAATGTGGGATTTGACCCAGTCCTTTGATAGTAAATGTTAAAATTATCATTACTAAAAATTAAAACTATATTAATTTCTACGTTTTGTACGGAAGTGACAAATAGTGTGTGTTAAAATGACTCTACAATGCATTATAACATATGACTTCGGGGATACAACGGTGTTCACAATAAGAAAAGGTATAGAAATTTTTGTTGTTTTAAATTCATCTCTGGCATCAGACCCCTTGCCCACATAACCTGATTTGACAGGAATACACTACACTGTTCAAAAGATTGGTCAATCCGAAAAAAGGCTTTAAAAAGGGCCGCATATACATTTCGGATAATAACGCTTCTGTCTAGCCAGATGTGTCAAACACGATGGTTTATTGCCTAAATTAGCATCTATATAAATAAGTATTGCATAAAAATAAAACAGCAGACAAAATGACATACGAAAAGCTGGCCATCTTGCTTATTGACCGAAGCATATTTGCATATAAGCTGCCACACCGTGTCACTTCTAAAAATGCATGATGACAGGCCAACTCCAAATTCCATCGACAAAAACGATTTTGATTGTTTCTAAAGAAGAAGCGACAATTTTTCTCAAGTGGGGTTTCTTTATTGCATAAAATGCATCCTATCAAGATCAAAAATTTTCATATCAAGTGGGTAACAATAACTCCTTGCGTCGAGTATTTTGTCACTTTAGAGGAACTTATAAGTTACCACGAAATTTATGTGTCACCTCTCTTTTAAGCATGAGTGGATATTAACAACATGCCCCTTAGTACTCTCGCATGTAAAAAAGCGGCATGTAAGTGACAAATATCTTGTTTTTGAAGTAGTTTTGATAAAGCTCGTTCGCATTTGACTGAAACAAATTTATCTGTCCATGTTAAAGATTTATATTCTTAGTTTCTACAAATCATCTAAATATGTAGTTGTACATGTTATGGATATTTCAATCAAAACTTCAGAGGGTCGCCCTTTATATGAATGATAAAAGCAATTTTGGGTTGACTTATCGAAGTCAACGTGCGGTAATGTACAGACCGAGTGTAGAAGGAAGTAATGTACACTTCCACTGGGTAAAAAGAAGAGGTTGCGGATTATTTATTTTGCAAATTATTAACTATACGACTTACTGACTCCTTAAAAGCAACTTTTTTTGCTTCCCTTTTCAAAAATTACTCCTCTATTGAGTGATTTGTAACCGCAGTGCCATTTGCGACTGGTCTACTTAGTCTTTTGGATTTTCCGTTTATAAGAAATACTTTCATGGGACAACACCGGGTCAAAAATCGGTGAGAAATATAAGCCACCTGGCTATTATTAATAAAATAGACAGCTTAAACGTAGATTAAAACATGTTATAGGGAATGTTTGCACCTGTAAATTTTTCGAAAGTCTTTAAATTCTTGCACCGTGAGGCAGCAGAGGAACCCTCCATTCACAAACTGGTGCAGCCCGTCAATAATACACCGGAAGCGAATAATTTTGATGAGGATTGGAGTTTTCGTGAGCTAAGTCAAAAACGTAGTTGCTACGCCTTTAAATAACAGTTTCTCATGTATCGAATCACAAAGTGTGCTTTTAGTGGAGGAATCACCACTAATTGTTGATATGGTCATAGGAGATTCAAACTGCTCAGTACATGTTTTTGCACCTCTACTATTCATGTCACAAGTCTTTCATTACATTCCTATTAGGATGAATTACCCCTTGATGTGTTCCTTTAGAGAAATCTTCGAGAAGGTATAACATAAAATACTTGGTATATCCTTTATTGTATGAAAATAAAGAAAAACCTATTTTTTCATTATTTTTCCGAAAAAGGCATTCACGTTACTCCGAATGATGTACTGAATGGACCGTTCAATAGATAAATCTGACCCTGCTGCTTATGGCTCATGAAATCTTCGAAAATTTTATGATGTCTACTAAACGCCTATCGCTTGACAACTGTATCAAATTTGGAAAAAAGGTTTTGAGGGGATACCATGATTTTTGTCATATTCGTGGCAATTCATTCCTTTTCTTCTCATTTAGGCATGATCCTCAGAGCTCGACGCATTGAAGTGCGTGTCAGTAATTGCAATGATGGCATTTCTAGGGACTACTCACAAGTCAGAAATTTAAGTCATACATAATTATTTCATGTGACATGGGAATCACTTGATATTAACACTGGTAATTTACCTCATCAACTCCATCTCTTCTTTGACAATGTGCCTTGTAGGAGTAGGTGGTTGTCTACAACAAGGAAACTTCACTTTGCCATCGATATTTGTGGGCAATGGGCCCCATATCAGAGCTCTTTAAGGAAAGAAATAGCCAAAAGCGGAGCCAAAGAGCTAATATTTTATAGCTACACTTTCTGGCCGCTTCAACCCAACTCTAGTGCTTCGATGCCATGTTTTTGGTCATAGATCAGCCACGACAGACTTCAGGGATACGTTCATACAAGTGGCGTAGACAGCTTCAAAATGGGCTTTTAAATTGCTAGAAGAAGATCCTACTTTAACTATTAATTGACTTCCTGGGGAGCATCCAAGGTCGCGAAGCAAATGTGTCCAGTTGTCTGTTCGTTTTTACTTCCGATCTTCCCATCGTGGGATTAGGAATGACTTTTGAATTTAAACTTTCATAAACAGACGTCCTTACCGCTGACTAAATCAAAAGGAGACATTAGTTCCTTTTAATACTTCAAAGGCACGTGCCACTTCATCCCCAAATACCCGTTTGTGCTTTGTGGATGTATATTCGGCGGGTGATAGAGGAAATTTTTTCTGGGAGCTGTTTACTTTCTAAAGATTAAATAATTACGACCAAACATTTTCTTGGGAAGGAGCTGGGACAAGTCATTCAGACGAAAATATCGTTTTGTCAGATATTGCAGGATCTAATACCACATACACAAAAGTCGCTCTTAAATAGATTGCATTTTGGATGGAAAAGGAGGCGGAAAAATGCGATATTGCTTTAGACTTACCCCATCCTCCATATTTTTCAAATAATGATGCGCAAATCTTCCTGTCATTCTATAACCACATGACTGTATGCAAAAAGGTGGGCCGCGTGTGCCTAACATTGGACATTTAACTATCTTCTGGAGATAAAATAATTAAAATAGAGATTTTAGCAAGCTTACTTCCTGATGAGACTGGACTAGAGATTGTAATGACAGATATTTTAACGAATGAGACATTTTAAATATCTTTTTTGATTATTAATTTTTTACCAAATGAAATGAATTATCTTATTTTAACATCGATTTCAAACTGATGCAAACCTTTTTATGGAGTGAATTGAAGTTTGTTATTCTTTAGTAAGTGTTCAGCATCTTCCATGAATTTACGAACTGTTAGATGCAAAATGCTTTCTTACAAGTGCTTATTAGCTCTCTATTTTCAATTGCGGCGTTATCTTTTTCAAATCGCTCAGTAGTTACAACTTACTTATACATCAGGTATTCAACTATCATACTCTACATTTCTTTAAAAGAGTTAGCAAACTGGAAGGTGAGCACACTGAAACTGAAGCATTTTTTAGCATCCCAAATCCATTAAACAAAACAAACAGTCATTTTCAGTTAGTCGGAGGACATCGGTGGCAA
>NW_020170420.1:26962-28085 GCF_000524195.1 Echinococcus granulosus | reverse complement strand
TTTGACAAATCGCTATTAATTAATTTTACTTTTAAAAACCTGTAAATTTTAGTGTTTATTAAATCGACATTTGCACCGCAGACCAAGCTGCAAGTGGATTTACTGTGCTCGTACTTATAATGTCATCAGTAGTATCGGCTGCTTCTTGTATGCGCATGTTTAAAAAGAAAGCTACATTCACTGACACATCAAATATTTGTGATATGTAGCTCAGATAAAACCAAAGCTGCACATTTACGTCAGACGAGTGTCAAATGCACCAAGAACAAAAGGGGACTTAATGAGTTGTCAGAAGACGCAAATGACCCTTCGTCGGTGATTGGAACTACGCCGACCGCAGATACCACGTAATTAATGTTTAGATTAAGTGAATAGCAACGTGTTGTAACGTTAATTTTAAGGAATAAACAGAGGGGAAACCAGGTGCTAATTTGTCAGTTGCTTTTTTTTCTTTTTATTAGAAAACAGTCTTGCTCAGTCAAAGAGAACGTAGAGTTCTGAACCCTGCAATGCCAACACGTCGCTTGATGGTGAAAATGATAATGAAATTTACTACATTTGTCAATCTTCACCGGGCTTGATGGTATGGCAAGACAATTTGAATTCTTTCTCGCTTGTATGACGCTCAATCACAAGAAGTAATGGGTGGGTGAAAAAAAGGAAAGAAGATGGGAGATTCCCGAATTGCCTAGTCATGTACTTGACAATATTGATAATGGAATAAATCCTTAGAAAAAAGGATCATTGTTGTCATTACTAGTGTTTTCACTTGTAAGAATGTATTTGAGACCATGTAAAATTATTCATTTAAGAAAATACCTGCCCGTGGTAACACAAGTAATCATTGTTACGGGTTAGCAACTATTTACGGAAAAAAATTCTCTAGCGCTTACTTACCCGCTATCCTCTTCTCTTTATTTTATTTTTTTAATTATTGCTTTGCGATCTTTCTATTTACCTCTGATTCATTCATCCATCCGTCCAACCAACCATCCAATTAGCCCTTTATCTACCCCCCATCCATCCTTCCATCAGTCCATTCGGACCGGAAGGCGAGTGCTTCGCAATCTTCTGCCACTTGACTCTACAAGTTGGTGAATACTGAAGGATGTCATTATGTAAA
>NW_020170420.1:8427-26862 GCF_000524195.1 Echinococcus granulosus | reverse complement strand
CATGTTGTAGGGGATATCGTACCTTCAGTCGCCTACTCAACTCAGCAATCTTTTATGTTAAACCGCCAAATAGTTCTTAAGATTTCCCGTTTAGTTAACTGCATCATCTTATTGTGACCAGTAAGTCGTAATAAACCAAAGTTTTGTAGGGGTGTATACATTAATAAAGGACAAAAAAGAAAGGTGGCTATTAGCCCGACCCAGGAGACATTATGCTGAAGGATGACGCAACTGGCGGCGATTGAAGAGCATGGTTAATCAAATAACTACCAAAACATTATAGTAAGGATATATCAATTCCCCTCCTTATGAAACAGGTAGGTATGGGTCAGTCCATCGGTACGCTTGTTTCAACTGGACCTAATGGACCTGGAGTATGTTATCCGAACTTATCAGCTTTGCTAATCCAGGCTACTTCCATGTCAGAGCTGTGGAATGTTTGCCAAGCATCCACTGAATTCGCGGTAGCGGAACACTATCAATTTGAGATTAAGGAGCAAAAAAGAGGGTTTGAAAATACTGGATAAGAAAAGAGACGAGACAACGTTCCAGACTGTTAACTAACCGTCTGACTTGTGATGCGGTTGGAAGTGTTTGAGAACGTTAGAAATGCGCGCTTATTTAAAGTTTCTGGAAGTTAAAATTGTCTGCCAACGTCTGAACCATCTGGATAGTCGAGTTCTTTCTTAGCCCTGCCTGACGGTTCATATTTAGCGGAGGTAGACTCCAACAACTGATAACTGCTTGAAGGGCAGTTACTATAAATATCGGTAACTAAAAGGGAACTTTGAGGAACCTCAGAGACGAACTCGTTCTCCGGCAGTCCACCATATGTCTACCAGGCTCGCATGCACTAACCACACCTCTGCGAACCCATTACGTCGGTTAATAAAGACACGCGCTCTCCGGCCTGTCTACCACTTACATTTGGTTTGAGGACTCGAGAGGTCCCATACAAGTCATCAAATTAGCAACTCAGGCCATCACAGCTGTTGACGCACCGATAGTTAGTGGCGAAGCGGATTATATCAGACGGGGAATGACACCTGCAGAGAACTCCGTTAGGGGGAATTCCCCTCGAACTGACCCATCCACTTCTGAGTCAGACGCCAAACCACTCCCTTAAGGCTAGACCTGTTTCCTTCGCTGCTAGAGGCAAATGCTGGGTGAGGGTGAGTTTCTTATCAGGCTTGTCAATTTTTAGTCTTCAATAAATTTCAGTCGCAACAGATAACTCCGTAAAATCCGGTGATGAAGGTATTACTCTCTCTTCCGCTTGGCCGAGACTGCACCTAAAGCATACTAATAAGTGCCCCAAGCCCAGGATCAAAGCATTACTGCAGACCCGTATGGCTAGCCCGACCGAGTGTGGGAGCCGCAGCCTAAGTCACAGACCGAGACTCAAGCGCAGTCTCAAACTCCGTTCTCAGCAGTCACCACAAGTCAGGAACTAGACGCTACCCACATGTCGCACCGCTGAGTTGTCTCACTCGCATTACTGAATCAAGAGGTCTGTCCCAAGGTTTCGGCTGCGAACAATCCAGTCGATGGTCTCGACCACTCGCGTATACAAGTCCACTTTGCAACAGCCAACTCAGTAATACAAAGCTACCTATTTATTCACAAAAAAAATATTTACCTTTACTTCGCATCACTTTTGCCCACTTATCTAGTGGATCACACAATCACCATAGCGAGTCCCCATTCATCCACAAAATAAGCACCACCCATGCACTAATCTAGGTGAAAACGCATTCCCGTCATTCATCCCCATGCAGTTTAGCTAGTGCACTCGCTGAAAGTCTCCATGATATGATGCGTTACTGGACGAATGTCTTCATGAGTCCACACACTAACCCTTTCCCACCTAATGATTAATCTACTCCGCCCATGCTCGCCGACTTCCATTCATAAGAATCAGTTGATCCTTTCCACACAAGGTGAGCACCAAAATCAAAATCCAGATTTATACCACCCGATCGGACCAGTCTCACTGAAATGAAATAGCACACGAACAGTCAACCTGCCATGTTAAGTTTAGCAATCATCACAATAAATAGGATGTAATACCTCATGTAGTAAAAATTTGGCAAAAACGAATCCCGTGTTTTTTACTAAAACTAACCGTTCCCAATACCCATTCAACTAGAAAACACGAATTACGCATAAGTGGCAATGATTTTAAAATGATAACTATTAGGACTATTCAATCTTCTGGTAGGCATTTGCGTGCAAAATTCTCAAAAAATTGCTTTTTGAACTCAAAATGACCTGAAACGACAGGCAAATAATTGCTGCTTCTGAAATATGTGTAGGAATAATGATTAGCGCGTGCAAATCACAAGTTATGAAAAGGGATAACAAAAGACTGAAAAAATATGAGACCACATTTTCGTATTTCATAAAAATAAAGAGAAGTACACAACTTTGTGGCAAAAACGAAAGAATCAGAATAACAAAATACGGAGATGAAGTGTGAATGGACAATACAAAAGACGAGTCAAACGTCGTTCGCCAATAAAGCCACGACATCAACACCAAGCTCAAAATCATCCTGCTTTCTGGACATTCACATGAAGGTGAGTAGATGAACACAAAGAAAAACAGCACACTTAATCACATGCTGCATGCAGCGAAAATTCAATTTATTATGATCTAACAGGGCAGCATGGTAAAAAGTAAAGGGAGAAAAACAGCAATTAGATTTCCTCAGTTATGCAAGCCAAGGAAACAAGGAGGTTGAAACTAACTTGTTTTGCTGATTTGCTAAAATGTGTTGACGATGAAGATTACAGGCGTCCAACGTCTTCAGGAGAGTATTTAGATTAGATTCGACCTTTGGGAAGGCGGAAATCGCACTGGAGGAAACATTTGCATCCAAAAAAGCTCAAGCTTACCTCAAGGAATTCTCCAGATCAAAGTTAACACCCTGCAACTTTTCCGCACAGACAAACGCTTTTTTCTACAAATGTTAGCAAATATGCAAACTTTACTCTCTCTTCGGCTATTTCAGGTGCGGTTTTTCGAATATGCTCCTGGATCCGGAACAGAGCAACTGACGGTTCGTTAACGAGGCTAACGACAGCATCAACACTGGTATTGTAGACTAGTAAATTAGCATGAAACAAAGAAAGATGACAGAATACTTTTCGCGCACATCTTTTTGTGAAAGGTATCAGCATCCTCACCTGACATCTAGGTAAATTTGTTGCCCAAGAAGAATAATAAGTAAAAAGGATATGGATAAACTAACAGTGAAATGTCAATTGCAGGGTTGATGCTATGCAATTTTAATTTTTAGCTATAATCAAAAAACACCAAAAGGAGAAAATGAGACCCGCAAAATATACGCACAAATCCAATGAAAGCAAGGCAAACAATTTACGCACAGCCACCCAGGAACGCGCCTCTCTACGTGATCAGGTTCAACAAGTTTATTTCATAAAACAAAAGAATTAAAGTAAAGCTAATTATTTTATAATAAGACTATTGCCGATTTTGGTCTAAAACGATTCTGTGAATTCAAATAAAAACAAAGGTTCAGTATTTAATCAAACACAGGAAGTTGGACTTGTAATTTGTTTGAGCTATTTGTATATTCAATTCTAAAAAACCAAAGTTTAAACTACCTTTTAAAGTCTTACTACATTTTTAATTGCACCCCTAAAGTTCACTCCCAAAAAGCTTTGAATTTTTAGATTTTTATACGTTTACGTAAAGTACTCTTGCCATTGTACGAACTTTCTTAAATTGAATAGGCGGATTCAAAAACCGCAATTAAGGCCTGTTACAATACACATAATGCGATAATTGTTTATCTCCCAGTTTTGGTGAGGAAACACTTGACTTGGCCACTGTACCACGCCGGGTGGGCTGGCCTTCGAGCCATGCCAGTAGTCCAAATACCTTCTCTGTGCCGAATATATCTTCTGCCCGAGTGTTATTCTCTCATTCGTCTTCAGGGAAGTCTTGGGACACCACAATACGTGCTGGCCAAGGTAAAATGTATGCTACTCTAGCACTCAAGATGTAGCCGAAGGCAAAAAAAGACAATTCTTTAGCGTAATGGGTACTACAGACGAACAGAAGTGCCTGGGGTCTACTGATGTGGTCTGAGGGCCAGACCACCCAAGGGATTTACAATGGTGGAGTGCTAAGTGGTCCACCATCAGGTACTTGAAGGCAGTTTCACTAATCCCCTTACGCAATTCTTCCGTTTCTGGAGTTTTGTCCCATTTGAAAGCTGCACTGGAGGACGACTAACCGCCACGTATGCCCATCGCTTATCCTACAAACATTAGTCTAAAGGTAAAGTCAAGTAGTCAAGGGCGGTGTTTGACATAGCTCCGTGCGGGAAGGATTTAGCGTCTATTCTTCCTTGCCACTTTTCACTCATTTCAGCGCTGCTCAGGCATTTCTGTCTCGGCTGGGTCCAGTTAGTATAGAAGTGAAGGGAGTATCGTCTGCCAGTTCCCATTTTCACACAGATATTTTAGACAGTTTGGTCCGTAACTTTTCCTTGTAGTTCACAGCTAATATCGCTTCAGTTCGTTAAGAACGATTTGCAAAATAGGAAACGTCATTTTCTGTTAGGCGTTGTCACAGATCCGCCCAACCACAGCGCATGTACCTCTTTCACCACGTCAAGGTTTATCACTGAGCAGTTGAAATCGGGATGAATGCCCCTTACGATCGCTGCCACGGGTGTAAGGCTCCAAGCCTCCCCTGAGGATGAAAGAGATAGTACTCCGGCAGTGTGTATTGTTGACCTGAAGAAGGGCATGGCTGCTACTGCCCTGGCTCGAATGCCAGGCCACCCGACGGAGGGCGGAGCCCTTAATGACCCGTCACCAAACTCGTCACCGTTATACGCAACCCTAACTTGTGCTGGAAAAGCAGAACTCTTTACCTTATTAAAGTAGGAAATTTAATAGAAGTAGTAAAAGGCGGCTACGATTGAATGTGACGGAATTTAATTCTCCGAAAACTGCGTAAATAAGGACCGCAAACGCATCATTTCCGTATTACTGTGCTGGGAAGGCGATGGGGAAGACCTCTGAGTAGTGGCGCACAAAGTGCACCCCGAGGTCAGTCTTAATGAAGTCGGCTAGGTCTTCGTAGTCCTTCCTATTCATCTCCGGCAGAATCACCGTTTTCACGCCAACTCTCTTAGCCTGCAAAAAAGTGGACGAAAGAAAGATATGTAGATCCACCTCCGCAAGTTGTTTAGCTCGGCTAAATAAGTCCTGGCCCTTTACGATGAAAGGGGTTTTATGGGGGAGGGAAGGGTGCTGATAAAGGCGTATCAGATGAATCCTTCACGGAATAGAACCTACCGCAATGACCTTCTCTTTGATTCCACCGACTGGAAGAACTTTTCCAGTGAGACTGATTTCACCAGTCATAGCCAAATCAGGACGCACAGGAAGGTTGCAGGCCAGACTAAGGAGAGCTGTAACCATAGTGATACCGGCTGAAGGACCGTCCTACACAGTGAAATAAACATTTGAGGACAGGAAGATAAAGATCAGCATGTCTTATACTTACTTCAAATGCAGTGCATTGGGAACTGAGAAATTGAAAAAAAAGAGAAGTATGAGTTAGACAATGAGAGTATCACCCAAGGACGACCAGTGAAATGTCAACAAGCTCAAATCATGAGGTAATGACCCAGTCTTTATACGAAATAATTACCGAAGTATGAATATGCAATCACCTTCGGAAAGATCCAAGAGCTAAAAAACACCGTGAATGATGGTATGGAGAAATCTCCCCCTGATAGGTAATTTTAATCCAATTTTGATCAAACAAGTAGGCCACGAGAAGGATAATGGATAGACCAAAGCTAGATCAGGACCCAGACAAGGACTTTGTGAACGAATCTTGGCGATGGTGAGTTGAAGGAGGCAACTGATACATTTATTCATTCGTTTCAAACTGACTAATCACTACCAACAAAAACTCGGACAATTTTAATCGGATTTCTGGCAGCAGAAAAATATAAGGGGCCAAAACAAACCTTGGGAGTCGCTCCTTGAGGTACGTGTAGATGGATTTTTGCATCTCGAAGAAATCTATGTGCATGAGATGTTGTGGTTGTAGAATTCTCCAGTCGTTGACGAATTACTTCGTCAGAAACTACAAAATTACTGGCAAAGGTATGCGCGATTGCAACCGACTCCTTCATTACATCACCGAGGTGACCGGTCAGTTGAAGACTTCCTACCAAATGAGGAATGTAACTACTTAAATAGTATAAGCGTCCTCAGCTCTACCACAAAAGACGAAATTTAAAGATGTTGACAGTACCAATACAGAGTAAGGAGAAGACGCTGACATAAAAATACTGACTACTCAGGCACAAAACTCTGCATATATACCTTTTATGCTGTCATTTGCGGCGTCACCACTGCTCGAACTATTCGACAGTGGTTCCTTGTTGGTGCATTCAATGAACAGGACAGATCCACCCATAGCCGTCCACGCAAGACCCATAACAACTCCAGGCGGTGTTACAGGAGGATAAAGCCGATCTGTTATCCAAATAGGCTGGCCCACAAAAGAGGAAAGATTGTCATCGTCCACTTTCAGCGGCGTCTCTGCATCACCGTTGACGATTTTGTAGGCAGCTTTGCGAAGCACCTGAAAGAGGGGAAGGTATGCTGCAATTTCAGGAAAGTCTTTTTCGTCAGAGACTCTTATTTTTTTGGCTTAACTCCCTGCCCTTCTCGATGTGGAGAAGTAACCACTGGGCGCGCAGAGGATGATGTACTGAGTTAAACAATGTTATTTGGGTTTACTTTCTACACCACCGCAAGTCTGATTTCTTGAGTGACAAGAGGCTCCACAACCAATCTCCCAACCCATCCGTAAGCTAGTGACGAACCGCTGTAAAGGCAGTAGTGTCGTTGTACGCAGGTAGCAGAAACTACACAGGCTTTATCGGAGGTTGATAATATTTTATCCAACTAGAAATAAATGCCCAGGCCATTTTGTTTCAAATATCTAGAACAGGTAAACATACCTTTTCAATATGTTTTTGCAGATTTCGCACACCAGATTCTCGACAATACTGCCTAATTAGACGTTGCAATGCTCCGTCTGTTATTTTCACTTGTTCTGTCGACAGTCCCGACGACTTAGCGGCTTGTGGAAGTAGGTATTGCTAAGATGGAAAAGGAGAGAAAATTTGTGGCACCGACTGCCCTGTCAATAAACAATTTAATTCATATTGTAGAGAATACCTGAGCTATGGCCATCTTCTCCTCAGCTACGTAGCCGGCCACCTCAATAAGCTCCATTCGATCTCTCAGGGGTTCCGGGATCGCTTCCACCTGATTGGCTGTTGTGATGAAGAGAACACGACTCAAATCAACTGTGACGTCTAGGTAGTGGTCGAGGAAATTGGCATTTTGTTCGGGATCTAGGAGTTCCAGAAGCGCGGAGGCGGGGTCACCTTGCCAACCGCGGCCGAGTTTATCGATCTGAGAGGTGGAAGAAATGGGATGAAAGATGCTGGCGAAGTAGACATGAATAGGCGGGACAATGGGTTGAACTGGGTACTACTGAAAGCGTTAGCGAGTAGACTTGGTCACTTCGTTTGAAGTTTATCAAGCAAAAAATGAAAAATGAAATTGCGGAGAAGCTGTAAAGTAAGGCGTGCAGCCCCTACTTTTACGGACAACGTTCCTCACCCCTTGTAAAAGCGTGATTTACAAACAGAACTTCACTTTTGTGGCTAAAAGACAACACAACGTCAGGTATAGGAATGGAGATGCTCAGTTCTCGAATTTACGTGAAGTAATTTCAACTGATTCCTATTGAAAGGAAGGGTGATAATGCTACTTGATAGGGAAAGAAAGTTAAAAAGCACACTAACAAGTCAGCCAACTAGCTGGCAAAAGTAATGACTACCCAAGCTGACAGCACTTAAATAGGGAGAAATAACAAGTTTATTAACCCAGCATTGTGAAACGGAACTCACTTCATCAATCAAAATGAGTGGATTCTCGGTTCGTGTTTTTTTCAAACACTGGATGATCTTGCCAGGCATTGCACCCACATAGGTTCGTCGATGACCCTTGATTTCCGAGACATCGGACATACCGCCAACGGAGAAGCGAAAATACTTGAAAAAAAAGAAGTCGGAGAATGCAGATTTAGCAAGGACGCTACTAGATATGTGACAAGATGTTACAAGGGGATTTCAAATCAAATGCAAACGGCTTGAAATCAACGCAAAGATTATGGTAGTCCATTTGGACTAGATGAATAAACTTACAAACGGGAAGGATAAATCAAAACAATAGCGTCTAGGCAGATAGGTGGATCTGGAGGAGACCAATGAGGATTGAATTGAAAGACTCAAGCCAAATTTTACTTCAAATAAAGATAATAGAGTAGTGCTAGGATTTACCTTCCTATTAAGAGCCCTAGCTATGGATCTGGCGATACTGGTTTTGCCTGTTCCTGGAGGACCATGGAAACAGATGATCTTGCCTTGAGTGGTTCCCTTCAGTTGGCTCACAGCAATGAACTCCTGCAACAAGAAGAAGATTTAGAGTCACCTACTATGAACGATCCAGTAGAGCTGAAGAATTGCTATCATCACACTCAAAAGGCTAAATTATATTTATCTTTTGGAAAAATGTTTGAGTCAATCATAATTAACCCTCGCCGATCCATTTTCGACAGAGAAAAAACACATCCGTTTGAATACTAAAATAGAAGGAAACACTGATCGAAGTATTTGCAAAAATGAGTATGTACACAAAAATCATGAACCTAACAATTTGAACTTCAGCCCCATGAGCACTTCGACAACCGAAATTTGCACACAAAGTAACACGCGTGCCACCACAACCTCCGAGGGGAATCGACCATCACAAGACAGTAATCGCCATTAAACACTTTTATCTTATCCAGCCTCTGCCTTGAGACAGTGAAGAAAAACACACGATTAATTCCAAACCATGAAGACCATGCGTGATATTTTGTCGTATATCCAACTAACGCCCGTGCGAGAAAGGATAATGTGCAAGCACAGTTGCCATAAATTGAGGGAGACCATCTGTCACAAATACGTGACAGTAAGGGAAACGCGTTTACTTACGCAATTTGAAAAGTAGAGCAATTGCTAAATGTCCGGTAAAAAGCGAGAAAACAGGGAAGTAAAAAACAAACTGGTGTATTATAAAAAATGAGAGTTACGTCCATCCTGGCGTGACTTATGTGGGTACTAGTATCGTAAATCGAAAATGGGCAAGTTTCCGGAGTTACCCATCCACAAAAACCAAGACTTTCAACAGCTAATACATGAAGTGCCCTAAAGATAAAAGTCGAGCAAAATGTCCAAATTATTAACCAAAACTATGCGAGGTTGTGAACTCACAAGAATGCGTTTCTTGACATCATCCAATCCATAGTGATCCTCATCCAAGACAACGCGTGCACGAGCCAAGTCAAGATTTTCCTCGCTTGTTAGACCCCAGGGCAAACTTGTCAGCCAGTCTAGGTAATTTCGTGTAACGCTGCGAGGAATAAAGCAAGTAGACATGAGATGCTCAAACTCCTGAAGTGAGCATTCTGAATGATTTGAATATTACTTGAACTCCGAGGAGTGATTATCCAAAACGCCCAGTTTGTTCAGTTCTTCCTCAATAACTTCACCCACCGCCTGCGGAACAGTTAGATCCTACAAAAGAGATATATACCCCTAACGTTCAAAAAAGAGTAAACAGGTTTTGCAATCTATGTATTATTTCACTTACTGCGAGACGAGCCCTAAACTTCTCTGCAATGGCCTCTTTGTCGTCCTTTTCCAGACCCAGTTCTCGTTTAATCACTTTCAACTGTTCGTTCAACATGTACTTCCGGTGCTGGGCTTTCACCTTCTCTTCCACCTCCTGTCCAATCTGCTGCTGGAGACGACCCAGCTCAAGCTCCTTTTTGACCAGGCTGAGAGCTAACCGAAGGCGCTCTGGTATCCGAGTCTCCTCTAGCACAGCTTGTAGCTCGGCTGGCTCTGCAGCTGCCGTTATTGCTGCGCCTGGAACGGAATAACACTTGGTCACTATACGTAGGACATACTCTTAATAGGCGACTGTAACTATTTGAATTGGTGTATGTTCATACTACTTATAGTGAGACTGAATAAATGTAAAGGTACTATTTTAATGTGAGGTAAAAATTATGGGGGTAACTGAAAATACATTAAGTATCCAGCTCAGCGGACAACTATTTCCAGCGCCTGCAGTGCCAAGAGTTGTTAAAACAATGTCAGGTGCTCATTATAGCAGATAAATACTAAGATCTTTGGAATAGGTGATAGAAGTCATCCACGCGTCCAGAATTCCAAGACTTTTTAAGCTAGCAAGATCACCAAAGCGCTACTAAAAAGCCCCGACCCGGTAGACAACCTATCTTAACACCTACAATTGGCCTACCATGAACTCTAAAAAGATCGGCAATTATACTACTTATCATGCATTTTGGTAAAGCCAACTTGAGAAGGCAGATTAACGTCAAAAATATACTGTAGTCAACATATGCTGTGCTGGCTCTAACCTTTCCATGGGTATGAGAAAAAAACAAATTTTATGTCTACACATCTTATGACCTCGTCAGAAGCCAACACAAGGGATGCGTTAGTGGTAGTAGAAAGTGAACACACGCCAAGAGCGCAACGATTCCAATCTCATCGGTTGGATACCACGTCAAAAGGTCATGCAAGGAGTGCATCTACTGTACATCTCCCGAATACCCACGTTTCAAGTCCTGCCAAATGAACAGTGATGGGGAATACTGCACTGATTTGAAGGAGTCCGAACCATGAAGTTGTGGTGATGATGCATCTACACCTTGTGAGAAGTCAAATGTACAATATTCTAGTCGACAGTTGAAGAGCGGAAAAATGACTGAGGTACGAAATGTGTTTCCGTGGGTAGGTAATAGTTAGTGAACATTTTTCGCTGCAATCCGCCACCAGAACATAAGAAGTCTATGATATATGTGCGGCTAGAACGTCGAGGTCGGAAATCCTTCCGTAGTGGTAGAAAATCATCGTGGAATCACCGCTTTTGCCCCTACAACGATTGTGTCCGAAGTAGAAGGATAATCACGAGGAGCGCCTAGGCCACGTTAAAAAATGGAGCAACAAACGTAGCATGCATCCTCTATGCTACTACCTAATTCCGATTTCAGCAGGAGACCTACCAAAATCGCATAAGCTGAGCCAGCTGCCAAAACAAACACTCTGGATTTAAGCAAATCCTAAGAAAATGAGCAAATTCGGCGATTGTAGGATAAATGAAAGCCACTTAACGCTCCTATTTTGTTATGTGGCATGATAAAGCAGTTAAAAAAAATAAAGCGCTCTTCAAACACTAATCAATTTAGAAAAGTTAAGTCACTACCTAATATGGACAGCAAAAAGGGACACATCAAGAGCGCCCAGGTAGATAACGGAGGGGCAATACTTGTTTCCTACTCAGGTGCATGTAAAGACAACAAAACACCGAAGTCCGATAGCGTCGCGGCAGTGCAAGCACTCGGTCCTGCGGACGAAAAGTAAATATCTCTACAGCCGCCTAAGGGCTAATGCAACAGACAACCTTACGCGATAACCAAGACAAGTGACAGAATTGTGCCTCTTTTTTCAGATTTAAGCAGCAGTTAGGAATTCGAAATAGTCGCGAATGTTGGGGAACACGAACAAATAGCCTCCAAGCTGCTACTTAATTCGGACCTCAGTAGAGTACCCACCAAGATCACTGAGGTAGACGGGGTTATCCACCACACGTTGACCGACTTGAAGCATTGCCAATACATTTTCTCTAAGAGAAGAAGACATAAAAAGGCATTAAACAGGAGCAAAAAATTTAGTTACAAACACCAAAATAGTTATTCACCGGTAGATTGGGTTAAGGTTGATAATATCCCGAATAGTTTTAACAATCTCTGCACTCAACGCCTTGATCTCCTGAGTATTTTCATAAGGCTCGTTGTAGACGTTGATTGTCTCCACCATAAGAGGGTTTCCCGGTGACGAAGACTTTTGCTTATCGCTCCCATCGTTCTGGCTCTCTTCCTCAGACAAAAGCGAGGCCGATTCTGGCGTAGAAGCAGACGTCTCCTCCCTTTCTACCTCCTTCACAGGGGGAATCTCTTCTGCAGCCAGACCAGCCATATGTGCTGCTTTGCGAACACGACGAAACAGGCCATTGCGCTTATTTCCTGGGTGAATAAAGGAGAGATCTGATCGTTATCTTGGCAAATACATGGAAGCATGTAGTTCTGCAATCAAGTTACCAGTCCTTCCGAACGTCAACAGTAAATCTGCTTTCAGACTGACAGTGGCTTCAAACAAGAACCCAGCTGGTACATTCTTTGCAGTGCGGCGTAATACGTCAAGTAATTTTCACGCACTACTTCCATTAGAGCTTTAAGGAAGCCTTAAACGTCTAATGGGACAGACTGATAGCAATAGCAATACAATAAATACCGTGAATGGCTAAATCTGTCGAAACCCACCATAAAAGGCCCCCCTTGGCTTCATGTACTGCACAAGAGTCAGTAAAGAAAAAGGACTGTCATTACAAAAATCTTGATTTCAAAGTCCGAACACAATACCTCCTCATGTTTCAAGAAAATATAAAGCATCCATGTAGCTGACCAGCAACAAATAAAGCAGCCGCATGGAAAGAACTAACGGAAGCAAATCCAAATCCTTGAGAGACAACTCAGACTTTTTACATCATTGGAAAAGATTACTATGAACACAAATCCCACTAAAGAGCGAATGATAATTTTTAGGTAGTAGAAGCAGAATATCACCCACCCTGTGACACTCATTAGAAAGAGGTGTCAGAGCCAAATCCACTACCACAGTTCAGATGATTACGTTCTCATCTGACAACATTCATTGTTGTCTTTCCATCGACTCTAATTGAGAATATCGCACGTCTCAACACATCGCCCTGCAACAGGCTTTGCCGAAACAAACACAAACTCATGCAACACACGTCTCACATTTGTGACATGTGAGCCCACATCACGTAATCTGCAAATCATCATTGACATTAACGGCGAGAGGTTAAGCAATATGAAGAAGTACGGTTTGCAAACGGCCAATATGGTAAGCACGCCCCGCAAACAGCCACAGGATGACAGAAACAAGGGAATTCCAAGGTATTATCGCTGTTCACACTTGCTCATTTACTAAAGCAGGATTATAACCATATGGATGACTGAGTAACGTAAGCAAGTGAAGGTCACAAACCAATTCTACTAAAATTTACTACGTTAAATAGGCTTCCGTTTCATTATGATGCAAATGCATCATATTATCTCGGTGAAGTGCGGTACTGTGAATATCAGTGGCTGAGCGCACGGACAGGTAGGCTGGACTTCAATCCACTCTGTATTAAATTCGATTAATCAGTACGACCGCACTCTGCAATGGATCAAAGTGTGAGGAGGTGAGCATGTAAACAAGGTGCGATTGATATTCTGCGAGAAAACAGTAAATCATACTTTGCATAAAGGAAGTGAAGCGCCAAAAATGGCCACAAATTCATCACATAATAATAGAGTTGCGTCCCCTTTTAGAGACAGAAGTCAGATAATGCTAAACAAGGGCAAACGAAGGCGCAATAGCCTGAAATGGGAACAACACAAGCTTACAATATCGGCCGACCAGCCAGCGACAAACCCGACGGTCGGCCTAAGTGGGTGACATAGAAAATGAGCAACAAAAACATCAGCCTTGATAAGACCAATGTTTTTAAGTCGATACTTTTCAATGCAAATAATAATAATAATAAAGTGAAAGCTAGTGAATAACTCACTCGGTTTTTCGTCACTTGACATCGAAGCAACATTAGCATCAGCCGCAACGTCAGGAACCGCTTTCACGATTTGGATCCTACAAATTCCAAGAGGGGGGTTCTTTAGGAAATAGGTGGAAACTAGTTATGTACTGACGCAATCACACCCACCTGCGGTGACCAATCACGAGCATGCGAATCTTTGTGCCCGTATCATCCCACTCAGGTATTTGAACGAATGTTCCAACTCGATAGAGTTCGTCCAAGCTTTTGACCACATCAGAAGTGCTACAGTTTATTATTGAAAATGGGTATGAGAGTTCAATAACAGACTAGCATGAAAACGATGAATATTATGGACAAAACAATAGCCGAACTAACTCGGACGGATTTTTCTTTAGAAACACGCCAGCGTAGGGCAGGTTAAACTTCATCTTGCGGCGAATGAGTTCCATCAATGACTGGTCAGTAATCTCCAACATCTTTACAAATTTGGGAAACAAGGGAGGTCCAGTAATTGAGATGATGGGAACACAGGGAAAGATTTCGGGAACATTCTGAGTGGAAAGTGCAAAAGGGTGCTGCGGGGGCATGCCCGACGAATGGCTGTCAGTTGGACTCGCACCACTATCTGACCCTGAAGGAGCGTCAGGTGGCTTCTCGTTGCTTGTGGAGGAAAAACGATAGCAGAAACCTGCTTTGGCCTACCAAAATAAGCCATAATTAATAAATCAACCTTTTGTCGGAGCGCAAGCTCATATTTCGCTAACCTGTGGGATTTTACGAAGATGAAGAACGGGAAAAGATACATTTGACAAATATCGGCCGTTAAATAATGCTTGATTAAGAGTTGGCCCACGAGCAATCAAAAAAAGTCTTTCAATAGTTAAAGGACGTGTTAATCTAGAGAGCATTCCAAACGACATGGGTAGCCTGAGAACGCGGATTAAAGAATCACAGGCTAGACAACAAGTCTATCCCTTTATGACCTTAGCTCAGCAAAAATACATTTTGAAGTAGTTTGACAATAAAGATTCCGCATAAAAACTCTTTTTAAAAGACGTTTCTAAAACAAAAATTTAAACAAATAAAAACTAACTAGAGATAAAGTCAACTTCAATGGTCACGTAAATAAAACGAGAAACAAACGCTTACAGTTTTTAAAATACTGAAGATTTTGCTGGCAATTTGCTACTTAAATGCAGCAATTTAAAAAGCTGTTTGATGCTTTTTTGATCACAATGCAAAGACTAGTTGGGTTAAAAAGGTAAATTGACCTTCTTCACATTAAATACACTTTTAGGGCGTTTTTGAAATCATGTACTATTTTATGGCTTCCAACCATCTGTTCTCACACGCTATTTACTGAGCGAAATGACCACTACTTTGGCGATTCACCAGCCTGATTATAAGATATGAAAATTGTTTCTAGGCCTTGCAAGATAAGCTCCACTAGACCACCTGCCTCACCTCTGGTAGCAAATAAACAATGACAAATTTAGTGTTTAAGCCTCATGTCAGCCATTTTACTCACATCCGTCTGAGCCGCAGGGAAATGTTGATCACGAAAATATGAAAGTAAGATATTCAATGCGGAATGCAGTCATTGCTTTTCTGTCTTTGCAACAACACAGTAAAATTATGACGGCGAAAGCAGGAAGGGCAGGTTTATTCGCTTTAGCTTTATAAATGGCAAGCTACTGCATTCAAACATTTGTATAAACGTTAGTTTCATTGCTGATTGACAATCATCTGCTCCATCGCCACTTATCACATGTCCTTAATTTTGATCATTTCATCGCTATTTCAGCATAGCTTTAAGTTTAAAACAATCCTGTGAAAATTCCACATGGAGCAGATCTAGAGGTAGATACATGTTTTGTAAACGGCAAAACTCGATAACCGGCAGTGGGGCAGAGAAGGGCGAGGGGGCTACAGGAGGTGGCACAGTCAAATGATGTCTCGTCCGATGTTCACAAGGCCCTGGTCAATCTGACAACTGCTTGATTTGACCACTGCATCAGTCTTGTACAATAAGATAGAATAGATGCTGCACTTTATGCACATCGTGAGATCACCACCACGGGTGCCTTGAAGCCTAGTCTTCAGGGGCAGCACCTCGATAGGTGAACAAACGGAGGAATTGTATCGACGTTAATTGCCTTCATTTAAGGCAGTGCAAGTTTCCTCACCGCATATGAATGGAGACAGTTTAATTTGTCTTTGGACAGCCTTTCAGTGGGCCAATGTGGTGAATTAATAACTTCCAATCTAGGCGTTTCCAAACAGAAACATCATGCGAGGAAGGCATTTTCAGCATTTGCTAGACCATCAGTGATACTATACTCGCTTTGTCGCATAGTGGTCCCCAACACGTGATGAAGTGCGTGTGATTGACCAAGCAATTTGTTAGTAAAGTAGTCTTCTTCCCAAAAAATGCATTTCTCGTGCTATCGAGCTGTCACAATATGCGTCTGTTGTGTTGTTGTCTGCCGACTTCCACGAGACAAGCTTAGGGATTGGGGTGCGCAACATAATACTTGTCCCGTCTACCACCAAGCTAAATGTGGGTAGGGTGGAAATGGAACGGGTCCTTAGCCACATAAGAGATGTCCACCCTGTCAAATTAGATGATCTCCTTCCCAAGTTCATCTTGCAAATTTTTCTCCTTAGCAGTAAGTCATTGCTTCCTCTACTTCAAGCTAATAAATACTGTGCAATCACTTAATCGCTTTCACTCAGCAATCGCCCATTACCCACTTCAAAATCAAACGAGAACGTTCACTTACTCCCAGCTATTTTCTACACATGCAGAAAGTGTTAGTTTAGGTCATTTGTAAGGCATATATGCACAAGCGGTCAAACTGCCTCGTCTTATGACATCACAGTGGAAAGGAGAGTTGCATCAAACATCCGACGTCATCAACTTTATGTGTTCACGTGACCTCACCACCTGACGGAGTCTAGACTTGCGTACTTTGTTGAAGCATCTCCCCACATCACTGGAACCTCATCGGTGATTAAAAGCGCATTTGAAACAAAGGAAAGGAGAATGGCTTGATGTAGCGCTGCGAAGCAGAAGACGCATCATTGAAAAACTTGCTCAGGAGCATAGAAGAGTATGTGATTGGAAAAACATATTGAAAACTCGAATCACTTAATTCAGTCATAATCTACCCTTGCACAAATGTTTTTTCGTACCTAATTCCTGTCGCGTCTAGGTAACTTTACTCCTCATTACATCTGTATCAATGTGAAAAGAACACGAAAATAAATAGTTTTATGTCACTCAGTAAGAGTGTTTCGACATGTTGTCATTGCAAAAATTAAAGGCTTCTCTAGTTCTGAGACTCACCTTACCATTTAGTACAGCATGTGCTGTGGCCACTTGCGGTGGGGTAACATAACCTGCTAAACGAATGTGTTTGACGAGTTGGTTCTGCTTTAAATGCTAATATGCCTCATGGCATTCAAGTAGCTTGATGATAGACTTTATTTCGCTTCCGAAAACCACGAAGATCATGAAAGCTATGCCAGGGCGTCCCGACCGCGTTTGCATATGGTAAAAGCTGTGGAGTTGTCTCAATTTTCTCTAATTATCCTAAGCGCCCAAAATGCATTGCTGGTAAATTATTTGTCCTTCAACTGACTTATAACTGGTGTGGGTCATTCAGTTGGCTTTGGCATGGAAAAGCATAAAAAGACTACTTTGAGCAATCTGCCTGCAACGACTCACAAATTACTTCAAACAATATAAAAAGAGGGGAAAGCAGGATTCAGTTGCCAATCAATTTATTTATAAAGGGAGTTAAAAAGTAATTATGAAGTGTTAGATTGGGACTGAAGTCGAAATGATAGGAGAACTGGAGCAAACAAGGGAAAATATTGTCAACAGGCATGAAAAGCGGCAAATCAACGAAGAAGAGTTTAGAATACATGGCATTCCATGTGGCCCTTGGGTTCTCCTTACATTAACTTGTTCAAGAGCATCAGCATCGACAGCACTGCAAAGACGACTAAAATGGAAACAAACAATGCTACAGCATGGAGGCTGGGTAAGCCGAAACTGAGATTGCCTAACTTATTTTGGCTTTCCTAAGGCACGCCACGTTGTCGGTTTAAACGCTCTAATCAAGGAGTGGTAAAACTCTGGGCAGACTACTGATAAATAGATGAAATGTGGGTAAGGAGAAAATACGAGTGCTTATCTCCCATCCATCAGAGACGTTACCATAATTCAGACGTGATGACTAATTAACAGTGGCTTGACTCCAACAAAATAATCAGTTATCGAAAGCACTCAGTAAACAACAAACCATCACCATCATCCTTGCCGTAAACATCATCACGGCTTCTAGGTGACCTCACCAAATGGATAAACAACTTACGCCTCAAAGTGTAGGCTATTTCACGTCCTGGCAGATGGAAATAAGCAGAGAGATTAGTCGGATGATTACAACATACTAGACGAATAAATTTTGCCGCTTTAAAGAAATGTGTTAGGATGGTGAATGTGACTACACTTTAGAGATGGCTATTTCCATCAGGTCTAATCAGTTACAAATACAGTGGAATGCGCGCTTACCCGAAGATGTTGTGGAAGCTGGTA
>NW_020170420.1:5696-8327 GCF_000524195.1 Echinococcus granulosus | reverse complement strand
CCATGCAAACAACTCAAACTAACGCTTTCTGCACATCAACCCAATTCAGTTGCAGCAAATGTGAGCCAATTTTTCCTCACCCTTAACATTTTCTCTACCGTGTTATGGTGAAATGACGAAAGTGTATGAAAACAAGGAGGACACATAAATTGCACGAGAAAATTATCAAACCGGATTTGATTGACAGGCAGAAATTGTCACATGATGTAATTGTGGGTACGCATGCAATTTGCAGGAAGGAAAAGACAAATACTGTTTTATCGGCACGAATGGTAGGTATTTGAATAACTTGACAACACAAGTGCAATGAAATTTCGGCTTTTGGTTATTTTTGGCAAAGTGGTTGGTATCCACCACCAGATGTGTGTCTGTACACTCAACAGGTAATTTGACTGTGGGAATGAGTCGTCTTGATAGTGATGGGAAGAGAACATGTCCAGCTGAGTTAGTACGGACTGAGTGCCATGACATCAGGTGACGATGCGAACCAAGAGCGGAAAATGTGCGAGGCGGGTGGACGGGTGCACGTTTGATCAAAAAGCAAATTGAAGGTGGTTTGAGGAATGAGTGGCCTTAGCATGGAGCATTAAGAACCGATGAGAATTTGCCATGTGCAATGCGGTCTCGAACATCTCCTGGAGCCACTAGTGTTTCCATAACTCTTCTAATCTCACTTTGTCATTTATTCCAGCACTGCTTCAAACCGCGGCTACTGGGGGACTGATGCAATCACTTAAACGACAGTGGTCAGTTGAACTGGCTTTCATGCAAAACACTCTCATAGTAGTTGGAGAACGCGTCCACTGTTTAGATGGCAAAATCGCAATGTGTGCAGCATCACCAAAGGAGTAGTATTGTTGATTTTTTCCATCGCTAGAACAGTGTCTGTGAGAGTGTGTCTGTGATGTGCAAATGCGTAGGCAACTTCTAGTGGCACTGGTGGAGAAGATCATTTACGTCAGGTGAAATGTCAATTTAACTATTGTGATTGTGCTTCTGAAATAAGTTTTGCCATGCGATTTGTGAATTAGCTCTACCAGAATGAAAAATTGATGAAAGGATTGTGAGAATATTCGTTGGCAAAAGAGGACGCTTTTGCATTTTGTTAATTCGTTCAGAGAAAAGTAAACTTTGCCAACTAAGGATGCTGGAATCACTTGCATGTATGACGAGGCAAATAATTCAGCCTGGCCATTGCAGTGTCTCCTTCACCGTCATGGCACTTTGCTTTAAGTCTAGACTGCTTCATCAATCTCATGTCTCGTTTAAGGAAGGTTTCTTACTGGAATGTAGTACGGCATTTGTAGCAGCACTCGCGAGTCATCATTTGCCCTGTCATGAGGCATTACATAATGCATATTTCTTTCTCCCGCTTTTGGCTTGGAATTGAATTAGCCACCAGGCATAGTGCAATCCTTTGCAAATATGGGTAGCAGTGAGAAGGATCTACTTATGCAGGTCACTGCAATCAGTGGTGGAGCAATATATGCTTCTACAAACATGTGATGCGATGTATACATACATCCGTACTAAAAGATGTTCAGTATTCCATCATTTGATCATATCTATTGCCCAAACTCAGACTGTTCTAAAGATTTATGCAAATTTGGCGTTGTGATTTCATAGTTGATGTTTAAGCACCACATTTTTTTCTCCGAAGTCAGGCATTGCTCGATCTGTGTGAGTCGTGGAAAAACGGGTTTCACATTGTGAATGTGGTTAGCCTCGATGTACACCAGCCCCGCACCCCACCATTGCAATTCAGCCTCTCCTGTAGCACGTGCCTTCGAAGGGAGGGTTAATGCGCTTTCGCCTGCACCACAGTCGCGTGACCAGTTGCACATCTCTGCACCGAACATGTCCCCACAATTATTTCAATTTAGATGAGTGTGCTGGCGTAACTTCACCATCAGCTTAGGAATAATCTCACGGCATCTGTTGTGCATAGAGACCAAACAGTCGTACAGTTGAAGATACGAGCTCTCTCATTCTCAGCTCTGGATGCGCAGAACACCCTTCATTGTTCATGAGCAGGCGTTTCGCTGGGAATCACTGCTGTTACCTCTTCTTCCGGTGCTATTCTATGTCTCCATTCCCACTTTTCTTCCACAAAATGTCACTTCGTTCCACTAATTCCTGCATTTGATAAGGCGAGCTTTGCCAAGAGCCCCTTTCACTACTTCTCTGACGACACCTTGCTTGAATTGACATTTAGTCCCAGTCAAGCTGATGATCCCCGCCGATTACTTTAGCTGTGTAAGTATCTTCTTCGTAGGCGTCACCATATCCCTTACTACAGGAAAGTGTTGATGTGGGAGAATATAATAAAACGCAGGAATGCGTTGGAAAAGGAAGTGCTTTTAAAATAGCACCAAAACATGCATTGTGAGGATTGCAACTGCCTGAGACATTGGAGCGAATTTGGCGTTGAATTTCTATCGACGATGTGTGGACACACTTCATTCCCCTTCTGGAGAAAGACACTGCCCACCCTGATTAAGCTGTGGATGCTCTGTTTCATAATGCAAGTAGAGTTAGTCTCAAGATATATCGGTCTGCTTTGCATTCGTTACAACTCAAACTTTTTCGGTGGCACGTGCTTCAATCATTAAAATTTACTGTGCATTCACC
>NW_020170420.1:3771-5596 GCF_000524195.1 Echinococcus granulosus | reverse complement strand
AGAGGGGACAGAAGGTGTGCTTTATGCACATCGTGAGATAGGAAAAAACGAAGACCTTAGCCACAATTTCGATTGTATGCTGGCAATACTAATACACTCCCTTCTACTTGGGCCAAGAATAAATAGGTTTTGATGCTACTGCCTAACAATGAAAGCGACACCAAAACAGTTAAATCTACCTCACTCAGTTGATTGTTTTGGTTCAGCAATCACCTATTACCCACTTCAAAATAAAACAAGACGTTTGCACACACCTCTGTTTTGATGGATCAAGCAAGGGCAAACTGGCAGACTACACTCCCACTTGCCACGCTTGAAGGTGCTCCTCACCCAACCACTGCATCACGTTGTCCTCTTCCCACATGCAACACCCATTGCACATTTGTGGACAAACACTCTAGTGAAGTTGGCATCGTCTTTGCATGTGAGGGAACAATTCCTGTCTAATGCCTTTAGAAGGGCATTAGCATTAATTGCACCTAAACAAAAACCTAAACATGAAGAATCCCCAACGGAAAGTACTAACTTTACCTACTGAAAAAGAAGTGGCAGTTCATTGATTGCCTTGTACATAAGCTGTATCTCTGTATTATCTTGTGATATATGTTTGCTGAGCTAGGGTCATAAAGGGGTGGACTGGAAGACGTTTTACGCATTCAGAATGATTTATGACATTTGGCACAATTTGATCATCATTGTGCATTGTGAATTCCACAGAATTCCAATTCAATATAGGGATGTAGTAAAATACTGGCCTATGTCTTCCACTTCTGCCATGCACTGGATATCGAATGCTTTCTGCAGCAAACTTGGATAAAAGACGTCATGCGGATTGGATCCACCATCTCCTCTGATCATGACGAGAATTGCCGTGACTGTGCCCATATTTGCCCGCTGCCCCCATTTTTCGACGCCCTTCCATTGAATACGTCCATTAACCGATGAGAGACTCGTTTGGGTTGCTCATGTTTCATCAGTAAGCCAAGCAGTGTTTAGTAATTGATGCCTGTCAAATGCATCTTCCACGGTTCTTAGTGTTCTTAACAGAGTACAGGTTAGTAAAATTAGAGCATGTGCTCCAATAAGAGATTACCTCATTAATAATGGTTTGTTCTGGCATGTTAATGTTAAAGCATGTTTTGCTTGCCCTTTTTACTCCACAAGCAGAGGGAAGGCAGCTGAAGCTCCTTCAGGGTCAGAAGATGGTGTGAGTGCAACTGACATTCGTTCGTGGATTAATGCCGCCTAGCAGAGCTAGGCCACCAACTCAAAGGTTGGGGCAGACCTTTACCCACCTACTCCTCGCCCTCATCTAGGTCCGGTAGTATTTCAAACACCAATTCCAGGTATAACCAAGGTGCTTTGCTCTACACGAAGACCACAGCCACAATTTCAATTGCATGCTCGCAATACTAATACACTCTGCTACTTGGGCCAAGAACAAATAGGCTTTGATGCTATTGCCTAACAATGAAAGCGACACCAAAACAGTTGAATCTATCACATTCTACGCCTAAGCATCACCTTCACCACTTTGAGCTCCATGAGATGCTCAAAATTAGTTCTGTTTAAGTGTTCAGTTAAAAATGAGTAGATGTTCGTGAATTTTAAAAGGTTATCAAACACACATTAGGTGGAGATTTTTTAGACTAAGACATAGTTTTCAGGGGATATGGGTAAGGGTGGTGAATTGGTAGTGATCCATTTGAGGCAAATTTACCTGAAGGAAGTGACGAAATTCCGCCCCCACTTTGGTGTAGATGACGAAGCAAACCTTATCTCATCTAATTCAAGACTGAATAAAGCCAAGACTTCCTCATCTTCT
>NW_020170420.1:1645-3671 GCF_000524195.1 Echinococcus granulosus | reverse complement strand
AAATAACGCCGCTACCGCAATGAGTTTGGAGTGGGAGTGGACTGAGTGAGCATTAATAAAAGCAACACTAGTATATGTCGCACATTCGCTTAATCGTGTGCCCCGCATGAAGGTTAGACAAGAGAGTCTGTCTGGTGGGTGGATTTCATTATAAAGTTGCCAACAATACCTGTGCGAGTGTGTCAGTTCTTCGACGAAACCATTCGCCCCTCACATCTCCACTCGGCGAAAGGAATATAAATACAAGTATTGGGTGGGTGGGTGGCTGGTGGGACGCCACCAAACTGCAAACAACGTGATCAGAAGTGATAGATGGAAACACTTGCCCGGTACATCCCCCTTCCCCAAATGCGGTTCGCAGACAAAAACGCACATGCAAATACAGCAAACGTTTTGTGATCTCTCGTTGACTTCAACATCAATAACCTTCTCACGTGCGTGAACACTGGACGTCTGCGATTGATGGTTAGCTGGTGGTTATTACGGCCCTGACCACATTGCGATGGCATGTGAAGGAATTTGACCAGGAAGATCGCACAGCACGAAATCGGAAAAAAGGAAACTATGTAGCGACTTAATGTTTGCCTAGATGCGTATTTTAGTCATCAGATAGTGTAAGTGATGCAGAAAATTGGCAGTAGGCTTGAAACATGGATGGTTTGTATGAAAGGGGATGAAATACATTTGTTTCCTTATGGTTTGTTCCTTTCTTCGTCCGTACAACCAGCTGGCGTTCTCATTAGTAGAAGCATTGCCAGTGATGCAAGCACAAGTGAAGTAAAAACCAGCTGTATGAATGCAGGAGAGCAAATCAAGTAGAAAGTGAGATCGCTTATCCCAGATCAGTCTCTCGAGACATAATCAAGCCCGCTTTAAAGATGATCTGGGCAAATATGCAAAATCTGTCAAAAGAGCACCAACAATTTAATTCAAATAGATTAAAAATTAATTACAAGTACTGCCTTCCCTGCAACGGCAGAACTGTTATAAGTTTAGACATAGTAAGCAAATGGTGGTGCTCTAAGTTAACAAAGCAATCATTTGATGGAAGCACTTGGCCTCCATATATTCATCGGAATGATGCTGTCCAACCATCTCTTGCTACGTGCGAAATGGGCAAACAATACCAGAAATAAACCAAAGCACCCTTGAAAGCGTAGGTCGCCTCAGCTCCTGGGAGATGGAAATAGGTAGATAAAATGATTGAGAAGTTATGTCAAGACAGATAAATATATTTAACTAATACAAATGAATAAGTGAAGGCAGTGAAACAGGTCAGAAATAGTCGCTTTACCAACATGCCGGAAGAAGTGGTGGCTGTATAAAATTATCAAAAATGACGAGTTCCGATTTGATGCAACCTCAGTCTATGAAATGCTTTTCCAACTAATGCATAGCTTTCAAATTCATGCGTCGAAGCAGCAATTTTGCAATGCACTTCAAATAACGTGGATGATGCGGGCCCGCTCTGGCATGGAACAGAACATCATGAACAAATTAAACTGATTGAATCAGGGTTTCAATTAGAATAGGAAGCATCTGCAACCTACGGGACGATGTCGAAGCTAAGGCAAAGGCATGATTCGTGAATAAAAGGAACCAAAGTACGTAGTCTTAAGGCCACGCGTTGATTCAAGCGGAAGCAGTTCTGACTCCACAAACTAATCACAGTGTCCCCAGTTAGTCACTTCCAAACAAAGTTGAGTTACTACTCTCCGTTCAAAGCAGGTAGTTCGTAAAATGCGGGCAAAATAACGTCCAATGTTAAGCTATTCGGTGGATGACGTGGATTCATCATTTGACACAGGCTGTCAACAAATTTGCACAGTTGCTGCTGCTTTGAGTTGTCAAGAGCACCGGTTAGGGAACGATGCAGTCTTTCTTGAGGAAGATGATTTGGCTGTGACGAAAGTGGCAAAATACTTGCACAAATTAATTGCGTTAAGCTGTTCTTTGCTTAACTCTCTAAGTACTGCGTTGAAGGCGTTGGGATGGAAGACGTGGAAGAAACAGATTTAAATTACTT
>NW_020170420.1:0-1545 GCF_000524195.1 Echinococcus granulosus | reverse complement strand
GATTAACCAAAGAAATGTTCCTTCTATGTCAAATAACTCTTTGCACATCTTAAGGTGTGTGCACATCTCACTGCTGTTTCTAAAATTGGGTAAGGCGTAGGTGACACTTAAAGCACCGCCCTGCCATATAAGGTGCGTGGCATTGATCTGATTAGTCGTCAAACATTTTTAACAAGTGGGTGTTACCGACACTTGATTTTCATGTTTTCTTACCCTAAGTAATGTGATAGCAGATTAGAAATTGCTGGTTTTCGTACAACTCTTTCTCCCACTCCAAAGCCCAATGCACAGGTTTCACTGTTACTACCCTCTTCGATTACGACACTCAGCAATGCCTAGCAGAGTGTTGCAAGGCAGTATTAGTGCCTTGCCACTCAGAAGAACTTATCCTTTCTTTCCTCTTGACCTTGCTTTCAATTCACTAGCTGTTCTCTGCTTATTTTGTTTCACCGAGTAGTCATGCTAAAGTGTAATACTTGCACTGTTTTAATGTGCCTCTCAGAGAGGAGGCGAGGTTACAATTCGAGTTTGGTGACAGAGTTGGCGTCCCCCGAGCCTGAGGGCGAGTGAGGTTCCTCCACTCTCCGAACTTTGTACTCGTTTTCCCGACTCACTTCCCTCTAATAAATATGTCGAAATTAAATGAACCGGGTTGTTCCGCGAGCACTAGGAACAGGGAAGAGGAGATCTGCGAGTCTCGCCCTACAAAAGAGTTGGCGTTGGCGAACGGGTGGAGTAAGTGAATCGCATTACCAGTCGGAGGTAACACATTCCCAAAGGCAAAGTTAGACTCAATTCCCTTATCCTCAATTTTCCTCACCTCCGTCACCTATGCAAGCCCAATCTCACCATTTTACGATGCAAGATGTCCTCCAGCGAACACCCTTCGGGACCAAAGGATGTAAGACAGGGGGCAGAGGGGTGAAATGAGCAAATAAAATGCAGACTCATTATTTAGGCCTCTAACTTAGGTAAAGTGACTGACATTTTGCTTCTGTAGGGTTCAAGTTGAGGGGTGGGAGGTAGGTGAGTTTTACGACAGCCAGGAATGCCAATCACAATATTTTCCTTTTAAAACGTAATCCCATTCTTCACCGTCTTGTAAAACCAGCTTATAAAAAATAGGAGGGAATAACTCATTCCAGCAGAATCTCGTTATTAAGCCCAAGTGTATGAAACGATAAATGAGGAGACGCAAGAGAAAATTGTGGATAGCAAATCAACCTCTGTCCTCCATAATTCCTACAATCCTCCCGTCCCGTTATACAGTTGAGTAAAGGCAAGTGTCAAGAACAAAAGAGTACCTGTCGAGTGTAGATTTCTTTGTCAAGAGCAAATGTATGAAGCAATGCATGAAAGGGTGTGACGGAAAGTGTCAGATGTAGTTTTATGGTTTAGTTATGTTTCCAGCCTTTTGTGTGTCTCTTTGGAACGGGTTTTGCGTGCTCACTTGCCGAGGTGGTGGAGTCACTGTCAGAACTTGAATCACTGGATGAGCTCTGTGAGCTATCCGAAGAACTTGACGAATCGGAGGAAGAAGAAGAC
>NW_020170421.1:671900-675030 GCF_000524195.1 Echinococcus granulosus | reverse complement strand
GGGGAGAATCCGTCTCCAAATCTCAAATGTTCCATCTTTCTCCTATCAAATCAGTTGTCTTCGTTTCGTAATTCTTTTTAGTGTAATTCGTTTTCGTCTAACTGGCCTTGTCACATATGTGGACTTGTCTACTTATATGAGAAAATTGGATGTGAAGCTGGTAGTGAACGCGTTAAACTGATATGTCATAAGTATCTATGGTAGTCAGAAAACCGTCGGAAGTTTCTTACAATATTTCCGCCACCTCTTAAGTTATGGTTTTAGCGCGAAAATAAAGTGTGATTTACATTCCTGGGTCATTCGTAGGCAACACATTACTGACGAATTCTCCTGCGGTTCATTGCACCAACGCGAATTTATTGTGTCATTCCATTTTAAAAAGCATTTTCTCTCTCCCTAATGAACTTTTTTTCCATCGTTAAAACACTCTTTGAAGGTCTTTTATATTCTTGGCGAGTTTGATCAAAGACTGGTGATGGGAAGCTGAGTGCTCTTTGTACTTTCAACCCCTGGGTCATCTCACTCCGTTTCCCCTGATCCTCATCAGTCCTGAAAACTACTCATAATGTCAATTTTGTTTTGCATTGAGAAGAAGGGATTCGTGTTGTAAAAATCGGTTTAGCGCTTTGGATGCATCATTTGCTGCCGTTGGCCATGGGGGTGTCTGTAGAGAAAAGGAGAGTGCTGCGTCAAACTAGCTACGAATCTTACCCCTCCCCTTTTCCACCTCTCAACAAACTCACTTAGCAGATCAGCACTAAACTGCATTATTTAGCTGATAAAGGAACACTTGAGCAGCTGGTGGTGTTGTCGTGGTATTGCTTTGCTCCAGACTGCGTCGACTTCAGTGCTTTCACTTGTCCTGGCTGGCTAATCATGCCGAGGTTCCGCTTCTTCGCGAGGAAGGGCAAAAATGCAACATCAGAGGATGTGATTAGCATTAAACGAGTCTTCATGCTAAGCCTCAGTTACTTAGTTGGGGGTAGGTGAATATGTATTACAGCGTTAAGATCAATTATTTCCTACAAAATCTTGAGGCACTTTTATTTCTTAATTGAGTTGAGGCACCTTTAGGTGATGGGTGGATAGCGTAGTGGCAGACGAGCGTGGCTACCAAGTGTACGCATTCGTTAGTGTGGGCATTCCCTTTTGGCACTCCTAGTCGTAATGGTTATGGAAGAGCTGTAAAAATAAGGCGTAGTTTACCCTCCCAGTCCGGTTACGCTTCTCAGCATTCGCTGCACAATGCTGCGATTGCGTACACAGGGAAACACTTCCAGATTTGTCTGTAAACTATCCACTTTTCGACAGTTTACGATGAACCCAACACTCTTGTGCTTTCGTTAATTACTACAACTCCGACAGCAGTTTTGAATGTCAATTTTTTTTTTTGCTTTTGCGTTTCAGGAAGCTACCATGGCTCAAGCTTAGGAGGGTCGCTGTGCAGCCTGACCAGTCGTGGATTTGATGGCGTTGTCCATGGACTTGCCGAAGCTATGCGGGGAGAATCCGTCTCCAAATCTCAAATGTTCCATCTTTCTCCTATCAAATCAGTTGTCTTCGTTTCGTAATTCTTTTTAGTGTAATTCGTTTTCGTCTAACTGGCCTTGTCACATATGTGGACTTGTCTACTTATATGAGAAAATTGGATGTGAAGCTGGTAGTGAACGCGTTAAACTGATATGTCATAAGTATCTATGGTAGTCAGAAAACCGTCGGAAGTTTCTTACAATATTTCCGCCACCTCTTAAGTTATGGTTTTAGCGCGAAAATAAAGTGTGATTTACATTCCTGGGTCATTCGTAGGCAACACATTACTGACGAATTCTCCTGCGGTTCATTGCACCAACGCGAATTTATTGTGTCATTCCATTTTAAAAAGCATTTTCTCTCTCCCTAATGAACTTTTTTTCCATCGTTAAAACACTCTTTGAAGGTCTTTTATATTCTTGGCGAGTTTGATCAAAGACTGGTGATGGGAAGCTGAGTGCTCTTTGTACTTTCAACCCCTGGGTCATCTCACTCCGTTTCCCCTGATCCTCATCAGTCCTGAAAACTACTCATAATGTCAATTTTGTTTTGCATTGAGAAGAAGGGATTCGTGTTGTAAAAATCGGTTTAGCGCTTTGGATGCATCATTTGCTGCCGTTGGCCATGGGGGTGTCTGTAGAGAAAAGGAGAGTGCTGCGTCAAACTAGCTACGAATCTTACCCCTCCCCTTTTCCACCTCTCAACAAACTCACTTAGCAGATCAGCACTAAACTGCATTATTTAGCTGATAAAGGAACACTTGAGCAGCTGGTGGTGTTGTCGTGGTATTGCTTTGCTCCAGACTGCGTCGACTTCAGTGCTTTCACTTGTCCTGGCTGGCTAATCATGCCGAGGTTCCGCTTCTTCGCGAGGAAGGGCAAAAATGCAACATCAGAGGATGTGATTAGCATTAAACGAGTCTTCATGCTAAGCCTCAGTTACTTAGTTGGGGGTAGGTGAATATGTATTACAGCGTTAAGATCAATTATTTCCTACAAAATCTTGAGGCACTTTTATTTCTTAATTGAGTTGAGGCACCTTTAGGTGATGGGTGGATAGCGTAGTGGCAGACGAGCGTGGCTACCAAGTGTACGCATTCGTTAGTGTGGGCATTCCCTTTTGGCACTCCTAGTCGTAATGGTTATGGAAGAGCTGTAAAAATAAGGCGTAGTTTACCCTCCCAGTCCGGTTACGCTTCTCAGCATTCGCTGCACAATGCTGCGATTGCGTACACAGGGAAACACTTCCAGATTTGTCTGTAAACTATCCACTTTTCGACAGTTTACGATGAACCCAACACTCTTGTGCTTTCGTTAATTACTACAACTCCGACAGCAGTTTTGAATGTCAATTTTTTTTTTTGCTTTTGCGTTTCAGGAAGCTACCATGGCTCAAGCTTAGGAGGGTCGCTGTGCAGCCTGACCAGTCGTGGATTTGATGGCGTTGTCCATGGACTTGCCGAAGCTATGCAGGTAGTTTATCGTCCTTCCATCATAAACTAAGAATTCTATGTGCATGTGCCCTTAGACTCCTTGTTGCTCCCGTCTACTCTATCAGTAGGCAGATATCAGGTCAGATATCCCTATTGCCTACCTGATAT
>NW_020170421.1:667985-671800 GCF_000524195.1 Echinococcus granulosus | reverse complement strand
TTAATGAGAATCACACCCTATAGTGTGCATGTGTATTCTTAGGCTAAGATCAGTTATTTCCTACAACATCTTGAGGCACTTTTATTTCTTAATTGAGTTGAGGCACCTTTAGGTGATGGGTGGATAGCGTAGTGGCAGACGAGCGTGGCTACCAAGTGTACGCATTCGTTAGTGTGGGCATTCCCTTTTGGCACTCCTAGTCGTAATGGTTATGGAAGAGCTGTAAAAATAAGGCGTAGTTTACCCTCCCAGTCCGGTTACGCTTCTCAGCATTCGCTGCACAATGCTGCGATTGCGTACACAGGGAAACACTTCCAGATTTGTCTGCAAATAATCTGCTTCTCAGTGGTTTTTAATCAACCTAGCACTGACGCGCCCTCAGTAACTGGTGTTGCTCTTTCTGCAGATTTGGATGATATGAGGCGCTTGAGAGAGACCGTCCAAATACTTCAAATGATGTCCATCGTGTCCGTTCATTTGGCAACTCCACTCCTGCACTTTGCTGTTTCAATTCTTAAGCTACGCCATTTGGGTCACGTTCAATTAAAACTCTAATCTTTTCGCTTGCAACACCTCTATTCCACTGCACCTTTGCATAGCCTCTTTTCGTTTCTTTTCAAGTGCGTTTGAAGCGATTTGGTCACGATGATAAGAGAGTAAACGCCAGCGCCCTTTCCGCCTACCTCCTCGGTCACGTGAATCAATGCTGCTGGCGGCATTATGCAGTGGATGTGCCCTTTCCAGGGTGTTTTCATGACCTGCTAAACCTGTGTTGATGACCTCTCGTTCACAGCAAAACACCGACTCGAGTTTGGTTTTTAGGCTACAGTTTTATCATCTTTACGCCAGTTTGTCCAAATCTCAAATGTTGATATTTTTATTTTTGTCTATTTACCTACCAGTTGGTCCATTTTTAAAACTGTCAAAGTTCAGTTCGAATGAGCTTGGATGATTGGCTGGCCCTAATTGTCTCCAAAATAGTTCCCCTCGAACACGCTTTCGTGGGCACATACATGTGGTAGAACGAAACCGCAATTTTTGGTTGTCAGAAAGCGATTTACCGATGGTTAGCCATCATGTCTACTGTTCACCAAAAACGAGGCAGATGTATTCCTCCGGAGTAGTGTCACGTGTCTTGGAAATGTGGGATGGGTAGTGAAAAACTCGTCTGGGTATTGACAAAGATATTGTGCATTTGCCTGGTTAGCATGGGATTACGAAAGCCACTCCTCATCACAAGTCAGTTGGTCAGAAAGCATGAAAAGGCTTGTTGTATAGGGCGAAAGAAGTGAACAAAAAGTGCTTGCATTTGAGGCCTGTCGCCATCTCATAATGCATACCAAGTGGCACTCATCGACTTTGCCAGTCGATCTTGCAGATGCGTACAAAGCGTTCAGGGCACACGCCAAATGTGACTGGAAGTTCTTGACGCTTTCCTGTCGAAATATTAATGCGCTGATGGTGTCATGTACCTCTTCATTACCATTGAGAGCGGAGAGGCTTTCATAGTGTGGCACATCTACCTCAGAGTAATGCATCATAGACAGACTGCTTAAACCATTTGTGAGCGATACGCTCCACAACAACATTCCCTTCAATTTCTACTCAGCGAATTATAAGATCTTGCGAGGCCTTGAAATCAACTTCAAATTCGTAAAGCAGACAAAGTCCAGATAGATTTGTCATGCGAAAACGGCATAAAGCATGGTGAAGGGTATCATGTCAACGGACTGACTAGTATCCATGCCTCATAATGCATGTAATCGATTTCAGGCAGTTCGCAGGTGTCTGCCATGCTACGACAAGCCATCAGCACGAGCTGCTCGGAAAATCGCACGAACCACCCTGACCATCAAAGTGCAACAGACGCCAAACGGGGGTTCCACATGACCCAAGGAAATGCAAGAAACTGCCGCCTGTAACGTGCGCCTACTTTGCTAACTTATTTTAAATACTTGAAGTAGTTCCACCCTTCTTGACTAAATGCAGTGAAATAGGTGAGGCGTCATCTAGAGTTGCGTTGGCAGCACCCGTCACGGATATTTACAGTCTTAGGATATGCAATTATTGAACCACAACATTACATCCACTGCTATAAAATAGTTGGAAAAAAAAGTTTGTAATAGAAAAGAAATCAAAATAACCAGTATTTCAGTCAAATCCTCATAGTAAACGCACACCGTCCTTCGACAGCAGCATAGAGGAAGTGCACATTGAACCAGGAGGGACAGCCTAGAGTGCGTATAAGAGAGTAACTGAACCCGTGGAGTGCGAGGCAGGAATATATGAGCCCGGAGTCACTGCGAGGGCTGCGGTTCTTGTTCACAACAAAGTTCCGTACACCACCGCCATTGCTGTGACCAAAGGGCCCAGCATGTCGTCCGGTCGAAGTCACGAACGCCAACTTATCCACCAGCCACCCACTGTGCACTTTGATGCTGCTCAGTGTCTCGCCTTCTTCTAACTCCAGCTCCTCTCTGCACCACAAAGGCATGCACTAATTACTCAATTAACCTCTCATGGAAGTACATAACTGAGGGGAAAGTAGAGGCAACTGCATTATTTTAAATTGACGCAACTCCCTTGATCTTTGAACAACTACATAGTAGTGGCGATTTATGGCTACTTATTCGGTAGAAATTAGGAAAACTACAGGCAAGGAAGGAAGTACACTTAGTGACTAATCAAGAGATTTGGGAACTATAAAGTTGTTGCTGGAATACAGCGGGACAGACTTACACCTCATAGGATGAGAGCATCCAGTCGGTCAGAGGTGAAGGCGCCGTCTGGCGCTCGCCTGTCCAAATATTGCGATATTCCACATCGGCTCCTACAATCCGCATATTAATTCCATTTGAAAACGCCGCATGTACAGCGATAATTGAAGAATATTTATAAATATTTCACTACGACTTATGTGACTGGGGCATTTGATAAAAATATTGAGGTGTTGAGCTGCTCGCTGCTCGAAAGCATCTAGGACAAGAGTAAGACATTTGAAGCGATGCCACAAACTAAAGTTGAACTTGACATATTAGTAGGTACAAACTACCATAACCTTATTAATAAGAATGTGTTACCCAATGAGTGCTGTGGGATATAAGCCAACGAAACGCCGATAAATTTTGCACAGCTTATGATTACAAACAGCAACTGAGAATAATACTATCGATAACTACAATTACTTGTCACAGTTCTACGAACCTACCACTTGACACTGTCTGCAAAGATACCTGTAATAATAGCAGCCTAACAGTGATTACAAAATTGGCATCTGTAACGTCGTACAATGAAGCAAAAAATGAAGTGAAGAATACAAATTACCTCCAACTAGACCTGGAGTATCGCCCCACATTGGAATGATGTAAAATTTTATTTTACAAATCGTCCAGTCAGTGGGAGGATAGTTTTCGCATGTCACATATGTCGCCACACCCACATGCTCGACCCTAATTACAAAGAAACGGAAAATTAGTACAATCAAATAGTCCTGATAATTGTTGGTGGGATGAAACCAATGCCGTAAAGACTTGCTTAATCCAATAACTTACTTCGAAAGTGAATGGGATTAGAGAAAAATAAAAAAAACTAACGAACTATCATAGATGGGCATGGTTGCGATAGCATAGTTCGACTGAATTACTGCGGTCGGGTCTAAACAACGAGTATTAAAATATCCATATTCATCTACGCAAGAAAATTAGGTCTTCACAGTCCACCTTTGTAATAAGTCTCCTTTCTTCGGGGAAAATTTCGACAAGAATCTAGGTTAAAAAGAATTGGTGTTGATCAAGGCACATTACTTTCTGTAGTTT
>NW_020170421.1:655380-667885 GCF_000524195.1 Echinococcus granulosus | reverse complement strand
GCTTCTTAGAATGGAGGTATTTGAAGAAGTAGTTCACTCCAAGCCGTCGTAGAATATCTATGGTTTCAAACACAAATCTTAATGACTAAAGTCACTACCTGCTCGTTTAAAAAGATTCCGATGCGCAACAAAACCCTCAAAGATAATTGCATCATCATAGTGACTCAGAATGTCTAAAGCCACGTCGAATGCTTCAGAGGACACTTTCCCCTGGAAATTTTCGTAAAGCATTTTTCGGCAGTAGTCAAGAGCAGAGTTTAAAATAAGAAAGTCTGCAGCAACGTAAATATCAAGGAAGTTGGACATGTTTAATTCCATGTGTCCGGTATAAAGGTAGTTAAGCAATGTTGAGAATGTAGAGGAAGTGATATTGTGAAGTGTAACCACATCATCAATGACAGAGTCGCGCCGAATTATATTATCGAAGTATTCCGAGGAGGCACACAGGACCTCCAGGTGAACATTAAAAAGGGTACCATCGACGTTAATAACGCAATTGCAAAACATTCCGGCCTTTTGCATTTCCATGAATAGAGAAGATCTTTCAACCATGAAATGAAATTTGTCCTGAGGATCTTGATTGGGCAATTGCGGCAATCTCGATGAACTCATAAGGCTAGTCATGTTCAATAAAATTCGCCGAGATCCAACAATAGTTAGAAAAAAATAGGTATTTAGAAAGCAACCACTACAACAGCGCAAAGTTGGTGATGATCAAATAAAGCGGCGCGAAATTGGCAGAAAGTAAGCAGCAGGTTTACCTTAGCTCTGAATGAATAGATATCAGTGACATCCATTCCAAACAATTGCTTAAAATGTAAGGTGGTAAAATAGCAGCATAATTAAACTTTTCTCAAATAGGTACAAAAGTTTGAATACTGCTGCAAATGTGAACTTACTAATCAGTTTTGGGTTTAGACTTTCTAAAATCAGCTGCATCATTTTTTAATTATACAAAGTAAAAATACAGGTACTCTGTGGACAAAAATATTCCCTTTTTTCATATGCACGTGATCATGGCAGAATGTACCATGAGGGAAGTTAGTCTATAACATCCATTCTTTGTAATTCGGCAACATCAGTTCCAATATTTAATTACAAGGTATTGTGCCATTTTGTTGCTGTAGTGTGGTTTTATCTAAAAGTACACATATTTTCTTCTCTTAGATTCATAGGCGGATTTTAAATTTTAATCGAAGTGCAAGTTAATGATTTTATTTTTTGGCAAACCACTTTTTCAGTCTATGAAATGAATGTGCGCAATGCGTTGAAAATCAGTGCCCAAAGTTAATTGGCTGGAATCTGTCATTTGACTTCTCTAATCTGGATGACCGTTGCTAGTTCTAGGGGCCGTTTGATAGCAGTCATAGGTGATGAGGATACTTGTACAGGCTTTCTTTTGGGAGGCATAGGTGAACTTGACAAGAATCGTCGTCCAAATTTTCTCGCCGTGGACAAAGACACCCCTTTAAGCGACATCGAAAATGCTTTTACATCGTTTCTTACCCGAGATGATATTGCCATAATTCTAATAGTACAAAACGTCGCAGAAATGATTAGATATCTCATCGACGCGCACACAGAGCCGATTCCTGCAGTTTTGGAGATACCGAGTAAGGATAAACCATACGACGCCAACAAAGATTCAATTCTGAAAAGGGCGAAGGGGATGTTCTCAACAGAAGATTTTAGATGAATTCCTTTCCTCTATTACCTTTCTTGCAGGCGCAATGTCTTTGATCTGTGATTAAGTAATAAAGTCGTGAATCATATCATCTTTTTGAATATGCCTTCTCGTTTCCGTCGAATTCCTACTTCAACTACATCTTTTTGTAGGGATGAGTGGTGGCGAATACGAATTACGTGTTGACGCTGGAGAAATCTTGCCTTCTACTGAATCGGAAAGGATTCAGTCCGAAGAGATAATAAATACTATTGTGTCTCAAGCCCTCGATCTCAGTGGGGAGGTTTCGGACCCTGCTTGTTTCAAGGTATTTTAATCTTGTGATTGTGATGAATTGTTGTTTTTGTGAATTTAAAGGAATACTAAATACGTTGGTCCCTTATTTAATGACTCCTGATCTTCTGGGAGACATCGACACGCATTTAGGCAAAAAAATAGGCGTTTCACTATTACGAATTGCCAGAGCCAAAACGAATCGAGTTACCGCTTTTTAGCTGCAGCAAATCATTCAGTCTCAGTCAATGCCTACCATCGCCTCCTATGTCGGGGGGGCCCTAGTTGACTCCTCTGTTAGTCGTTCTGGGAACGCGGCTTTATCGTTTCGAATTATCAAGCGCCTTCAAACCTCTGTATCACCCCCTGTGAATAGTCTTCTCGAGTGCGGGATTTTCGACAAAATCCATGAACACACTTTACGTCTCATCGACAGTGATTTCCTACGAAAAATGGCCGGTATAAAGCCACTCGAAACCTCGGAATCCGGCGACTCTGTCGTTGCTGATAATCGTCCGGTTCTTCTAGTTGAACTACTGCATTTGACTGTAATGTGCATAACGGAGCTGTACAAAACTGAGGATGATCAGGTGAATCTCCCGCCTCTCAACCCCTGTATCGATTTGTGCATTCTTGCAGAGGTCGTACTTCGGGTTCACCTAGATTCGGTGAAGACCGAGGCGTCGAAATCGGAGCCACCATCACCGTCCCAAGTCACCCTCACCACCACTGCCGACGCTATCACCGCTCCTGCCACCTCTCTCCAGTCACCACAGCGTTCCCCTCGGAAGAATGAGTGGAATTGTCTCCTTGACGCCTTTCTCTCAAAACTTAATCAAACTTTGCCCTATTTCAATCTACTGTTTCAGTACTCGGAGGCCTATGTTCTTCCTACCACCTGGGTGTCAACTTCCTGCCTAAATCCTCCTTCTTCTTCCTCCAAGGATAATCAGAGTTTGCTGAAGACGGATTTTATTACTTCCCAGCACCTAGCAACATTAGTAGATAAGGTGCTCTTTCGAGTGAAGCATATGATGATTTTGGACAATGGATTTCCCTCCAAGTGGATTCGTTCCACGGCTATGGACTTACTCCTTGCTGGAGCCTCGTTGTACAACCCCATGTTCGTCTGTGGAGGCGGTGCGAGCGAGTGGCGTGGAGGCTCCGACGATGAGGATGACATTGTGATTGAGGGGGTTACGAGCACTGATAACCCAGAGGTGTTGAGGGACTTTCGCCACTTTCTCGCCTCCACAGGCCAGTCTTAGTTGCACGATTAGTCGCTTCGATCCTCGTCCAACGTGAAACAGCATTTATACCTCTCATCGCTATCGACCCACCCATTTTCGCCAGTTTGCCCAGGACGCACACTCCTCCCTTTTCGACTGTTTCACCCTTCTCAAATTGTTTAAATTGAAGACGTTTGTTTTATATTTATTACAATCTACATCAATTGCGTTGTTTTGTTTGTCACGCTTGAGCTGGCATGATTATTAGTGCATAGGACATCGATCATTCGCCTTTTATTACCCTACTGGTTTGACTTTAATGCAACACTGTTTCACCTCCGACAGCAACCACATAAACATATGGCTAGATGCTATCAGTAGCGTAAATTGAACTGCAAATCATTGTTAGCTATAGGTGTATACTGCTACATCGTGTTAGAGACCATTCTCCGCATCAATTCCAAATTCGAGTTTAAGTTCCTCTTGATTCGGTCCTTCAGCTCGATAGAGTGATGCATGTTTTGTATATTTGACCGTGCTGGCTTTTCCGGTCCATGCGCCATTTCAACTCGCCTTGATCCCAAGTAAGAATGTCAATCGTGTCAAATAGTGAAATACGAAAAAATTGGGGTGGTTGCGAAATCAAAGAACACCAATTTTACTTCATGACTTGCAGACTAAGTGGACATTTTGTCCAATTCCGTTTTCTGTCTGATGGAAACTTGTTAGGAAGTAAGGACATTCAGAAAAAAAAACAGCTAGTTAGGTGCAGACTTACGAATATGCGGGAACATTTCCACAGCACAAAAATCCTGTAAGATCACCAAAATTTTTTATTGGAGTGTTTGTCAATCAAATTTTAGTATCTATCACCTTCTGACAGCCAAAGGGTATGTCTATGTTTACACAAGACCACAATACTGTCTACCTGCGGCAATGACTGAAGTTTTTTTTGAGCTTTGATGTGAAATTGTATCGTTCCCATGACAACTTGCAACTATTTAATTGTTAGTATCCTATCAAGAGTAATGAACTGCCGGAGATTTTGTTGGAAGTACCCAACCAGTCCCTCATTTAGATCACATGAAACGGAGTGATTCTCCAAGTTCCTTGCTCGATTGAAGCAATCTGGGTAGGTATTGTGTTGGAAGGGATGGGACGCCTATCTCCTACACATTTCCGTATATTGGCTGTTAAGCATTCATCTGAGGTCCCTTAATGTCCCCTACCTAATGCTTTATCAGACATCCGCATTCACTTTGTAAAGTGAGGGCAACATAGTACTGGTGAAATGTATCAGTCCAATCCTTCACAGTGTATTTTAGCCAAGAGGGGGATGGGACTACCATCTCTTTATTGTGCGCCCTGAATGTTTTTTTTTAAGGCCCAGTGGAATTGCACATACTTCCACAGCGGATGTTTTTTTTTCTTAGCCGATTAACCGAATCTGATGTAAGCCCCCTTGAAATATCCGTGCGGATGGTTAGGTAATTATCAGGCCCTATAAATCCACCGAAGATCTCTTAAGCCATCCGAGCACACAAATAACTCGGTAATGATACTTTAGTACCTCAAGTCATCCCAGGGGACCCAATGAAGCATGCCTGTAGAGGCCAACGATCGTATTAGGAACATTAGGCCTACGGAATAAATATGGGTCGTGTCACATTCTTAAAGCACCTGCTGCATCCTCTGAACTCAGCGGTTTGGACAAATCGACACCTGTCTTGCAGTCACCATTTCACGATTCTCTCATGACTTCATGCCGCGTTGATGCAAACGCTCCACACCTTATCTTCTGCCACGGCTCCTAGCCATTGCAATCAAGGACGAGTACAAACTATTTTCATCATCGTGGTTAATTTCACTGAGGCATCTGGGGCAATGGCCTAACGCAGGCACCCGTCAAACATACTCATTTGTTATCTGCATAGCCCCTTCTTGATTGTCATCGCCTACGCTACTCCATTTAGTCTACTGCAAGGAATGTTTCATTGGCAGTTCAAAGTACAAGGTGGGAAAATTACAAGCTATTTGACATGGCCTTTAGGTACTGGCTTTAGACCTCGAATCCTCCGTACATCGGCAGCACATATTCTGCCCATGTACTATGACTTCGTTCGCCCTCAGGAAAGATTCGGGGTGCTGCATTGTATCCATACTTGATATTAAAATGGAGAAATGCAAACACCCGATACAACTGGACATAATTTTAAAGGATTTGTTCTGGTAAGGTCAGCTTAGTAACATCTGTGGCGTCTGGGTCTTCCGCGAAGTTGCAATGAGCTAAGGTGGTATGCATGAACAAACATTACTGACGTGCAGGCGAGTCGAGAGGCTATTGGCATGCCCTGAATGCCACGCCGCACAGTAGAACTACGACGAGGGGGAAGCTGAAGTGCCCGTTAAATGAAAGGCCAAATCACTACACGGTATTTAAATATTCAAAAACCCTTCCTACAAAAAATGTGTTAAAATGCCAGGTATCTCGAGGGTGTTTAGTGATGCTTGAGTTGTTTGTTTACTCTCGGGTTTGGTAACGGACCACTGAGGGCTCCGCCATTGTACCTTCGCCGGGCGACGATACATATGCTGCCCGAGTATCATACTTTCTTTCGCCTTCAGGGAAGTTTTGGGGCGCTACACTAGTGGTAGCAGAAAATAAATCCCATCCTAAAGGATATCTATTTTGATTTCTGTTACTAAGCGCAAAAACTTGGCGTGGTGGAAGAAGGGCATATACTGCAGATGGGAGAATCTGTGATGACTCCTAACAGAAGGGCTGAAAATGATATCCAGCTATGGCAACTGCCTCAGTCCCGTGTTCTGCAGGAGTGCTATCAATAACTGAAATGACACTAGCCGTGAACCATATAAAAAACTTCATTACGGGTCTATCTGCCGTACCTGTTTGAGGATGTTAACTAAGTGAGCACGCAATACCTCCTCCACCTCTCAACTAGGTGGTTAAAACCCAGGCAGATGTAACTGAGCTGCACTGAAGTGAGGACAAAGTGGCAAAACTTTGTCTCCACGGGATTGTGTTGAAGCACGTCCTTTAATAACTAACTCTACTTTTAGGCCAATGTTCTTACGATTGACTGTGGATACACGTGATGGTCTGCGCATCCTCCTGTCCTCCAAAACATCTCCCAAACAAAGCGCTCTAGGTGCAGTGGAATTGCTAAGGTGGATCCTTGATACTGCAGTCAGATACCATCTCAGTTGCACGTGAACTTGACTGGCGCGACTGGTTGGCAGATGTTTTACCCACAACACAGACTGTGATGGCTGGCGCGGAAGGCTAAAAAGGAGAGCACTAGGGACGACGATTAAAAAGAAAGAGGGGCTACGTAATACTATGATTGTTTGATAAACTCTTCCTTTTGGCTTTACGAGTGTTTAAGTCTCCGAGATAGTACATCCGGTGGGCGGAATGGCCTGCAGAACATGCCAGTAGCCCTCAGACCTACTCGACCCGAGTATTATGTCTTCTTGGGTCGTCTGAGAAGTCTCAGGGCACTACAGACTACTTTGCGAACTACAAAGGTAACAAAAACATTATTCATTCAAGTTGAAATTGAAGAAATAAGCATTTAGGGCAAGTTGCAGCCAAATTTATATGGTAGAAATCATCATCTTAAGGGCTGGCTTGCCAATCAAGTAAATTTGGAAATAGCGAATTCTATCTCTAGATATTTTAGAGTAAATTATGTTCAAAACGTTGAGAGCGACTGGTATAGCTAACGCCAAAATCGATGGGGGTTTGACTTCTGGAATGCTACTGGCAGAGCACATCATATTGTAATAGGCTCGGTGGCGCCTCTTCTACCTCAGCCTACCTACATATAGAACGAGCAGACGAGCTGGATGGGGAGGACATGCCTTATGGGATAGCAATATCACGGTTTAAGCACATTCAGGATGTTTCCTCCCCGGGGCCCGATGACGTCCTATCCGTCACGAGGTTCGCATTTACTGACCGCCTCTCCTCCACAAGGTACATTCAAGCATGGGTGTATTGCAATGTCTGCGCCTCAGTTGAAGAATAGGGCAAAGTAAGACGAAATTGCATTAAGTATGATATTTGCTAGATAGCAATTCCCACAGTATACACATTGCAATTTATGTTAAATATTACCGCAGAAGTAAAAGCTAGGCTGTCTACTTGCACGTAGCGATCGCCTACTTTTTAATTGTCCACTTAACTACGTGGTCTCTTCGGCACCGACGGTTCATCATTCCGCTCTGGCGCCGCGGCCCATCGATCACGACTGTTGCCAGAAGTAGAGCTTCTGATTTCAAATCCCTTCATGGAGAAGATCAGTTTGTTAAGGACATAACATATTACTGAAGAGTGGGTTGTCATGGACGGCTGAGATTTGTCCACTTTTGCGGGTCGATGGCGTCGACTCAATCACCGGGTTTTTCCAAACTCCCCTGCTTGTTTCCCAAATGGTATATTCAAACAAACATGTGCTGTACTATGCTCCTCCACACTGGAACATTTCACCTCAACACTATATAAGACTCAGCGTGCAGCAAAGGGAAAAGGGATGCTGTTCTTGGCAGTTCAAAACTGACAAAATCTTGACTACTTTGGGAAATTTCTTTTCCATCGGTTTGGAAATAATTTTGTGAAGGTAATGATCGGATTATCACATTTTCGGTTGTCGTAAGCAGGTAGCATATTTTTGGTGATAAATTTATGAGTAATCGAAAAACCCACAGTATTAGCTTTTAAAATAAGTAATTCATGGTATCCAGGACTTCCCATTGGAATGGACACTCCACATCAACACCGCTACATTCACCGACTAGAAAAGTTATCAAAAAACCTGGTGAATTGCATCAAAAAGAGCATTCCATTAAGAACATAAGAACTGTTACAGCCAAATATCGTCCTGTTCTGATAGTTCAATGATTTCAAAATCTGAACTAGTGTAATAATTTGATTGTTCATTTGACTTTTCGCTTTGTTCACGAGGGTACTGAAGGGCACGGTTATTGTATATCTGCCCAGTGATATGGCCAAAAGGCCATGCCAGTGGTCCCTAAGCCCTTTTGTACTCCGATAACTCATATTCTGCCCTTCCATTACGACTTCTTCCGTCTTCAGGGAGGTCACGGGGAGCTACTTATAGGAATGAGGCGTGCCGCGGGCAGGCTACTATTTCACCGCAATGTGGGCTTCATTATCCTGTAATACGATAGTGGTTTATCCCTCGGTACTGATGAGGCACCACTTTTGTGTCTTGAATTAGCCCCTTATACCTCGCAAGGTGGGCTGGCCTTTTGGGCCATGCCAATAGCCCAGACACCTTCTCCGTGCTGAATATGTGTATTCTGCCCGAGTATTGTGTCTTCTTTCGTCTTCAGGGAGTCTCGGGACGCTACAATCCGATAAAATAGCAATGCGCAAATAGAAATCAGCTTCAGATTTCAAACCTGGGGTCTCAAGTCCTCACTAGGTTGTAATGTCACGGTACGTACGGTACCAACGAACGGAGGGGCTGAAAGCTATTATCATGCTCCAAAGACTATACCGTAATATAGAAGTATAGTTTGCAGAAATCCTAGCACCTACGTAGTTCACCACAGTCGAGCATATTACACCACCGCTACGCACATAAATCATCCCCATGAAATGGTGCTCGGATTTCACGGGAAAAGCATGCGCTGTCATTCTATCACGAGGTAGACGTTAATAAATCTGCAACTTTGCTTATTAAATCTTAAAAGTCCTAGCATTATGCGAAGATTGTGCACTTTGTAACTTTCCCTGAGAACTAATTTCCGTCTGTATTCTATGCAGAATATAATTTAAGAAGTGTTCATCCTAGTCATATTTTGCTCACTTTTAACACGAATTATTTCAAGTGCTGCATTTCTTTATTTCTGCATTTCTTTCCGAATAGAGGAAGACTTCTTCGATTTTTATTTTGTTTGTCCTTGCCGAATTAATCAACAAAATTGTAAAAAATTTCAAACCCCATGCATTTGTAGAGGTCAATGAGTCTGTAGTTTAGTATATTTAAGCGAGGCGTTTAATATCGGATTCAAAGTGTTATCATTTCCTAAATACGCTCCATTCTTGCTCTTCAGCTTTAAAAGCCTTGGCACTCCAGTCTTTTGAGAATAGTTTCTGTCTTTCAACGTTTCCACTGAAAGCAATGCTAAACACTGCAGAAAAACCGGGTGGTCCTCAGTCTTTTGAAATCGGAATCAGTGTGGGCGACGGAAATATGAAGTTCACTTCAGAAGACAGCAAGGCGCTTTTGCGACATGACATCGAAATCGCAAAGTCAGAAAGCGACAATCGGCTTTATCTAGCAGTCACATTAAGGAATCAGTTGAAGGTCCTCCTCATAAGTGATCCTCAAACCGATAAGGCGGCAGCCTGTCTGGCCGTTGGAGTCGGCAGTTTTTCTGATCCAGCTGACGTGCCTGGTTTGGCGCATTTCTGTGAACACATGATCCTTCTGGGAAGCCAGAAGTATCCGGGAGAAAACGAGTACTCTAAATTCATAACTTCACACAATGGATACTGCAATGCATTTACTTCTACAACAGAAACTTGTTACGTTTTTGACATTGTTCCTGAATATCTCTATGAAGCACTCGAAAGGTTTTCAGAACTATTCGTTGCACCACTCTTCACGGAATCAGCCACTGAGCGTGAGGTTCGTTTTCATCTCGTTTGCATAGTTTTCATCTTGTTAGTCTTGCATATCAGTCATGTGGCTTTATGTATTCAACGTAAAAAATTGGGGTCTGTAATTGGGATCCTTTTTGACTTACAATAATAGATTATGAAAATAACAAAACCTTCCTTTCTACGTGAGCCGGCTAACAAAAGGACGTTTTGCCTATATCAGGTGTCAAGATTATCTGACTTATATGTGACTTTGTTTAGGTTAATGCTGTTGATTCAGAGCACGAGAAAAATTTGGCCGTCGACAATCGCCGTATCATGCAAATTGATAAAATTATGGCTGCACCAGAGCACGATTATGCTAAATTTACCACCGGTAATAAGGAAACGCTCTTTGACACTCTCAAGGCGAATTCAAGGAACGTTCGTGATGAACTTATTAAGTTTTATGAAAATTTTTACTCCTCCAATATCATGGCTGTGACGATTCTCGGGAAAGGTATAATTTGTTCCATACACTCCGAAATTGTACTCATTAAAATGCCTTTTTAATGCAAGTTGGGCAATACTTGAAATTTGCTTATTACCGACGTAGCGTTAAGTTATGCTTTGGTATCGCTCTTTCGTAAAACAAGTAAAGATTTCGAACAATCGCTTTGCCTCTCATTTTTACAAATTGTCTATTTTGGCTCAAATTTGTTATCCTCATTAGTTATCGTGATTAGAACACCAATATTTTGATGCAAATTGCTTGAAACCCCAGTGACCACTAGATTATGAAAATGTATTTTAAACTCAGGCTTGTACAATGGTCATTTGAATGCTTTGAGTGTCACGATAATCGTGCTGCATAATCATCAGCCGTATAGCAAGTACACATAATGCCTCATCCTTTGCCTCCAAGAATCGTTGGATGAAATGGCGAGTAAATACGCCCCCCTGTTTGAAAACATACCGAACCGAAATGTAATACCGAAGTCATGGATGACCACCCCTTGGACAAAAGAATATTTACAGGTAATTTGAATTTCTCATTTTATTTATGAAGCAGTCGTGTCTTGCGAGCTTCACTAAACTTGTGTTTATCTTTTAAGAAAAAAATATATATAGTTCCTGTCAGAGATTTTCATGAGCTTCGCATTATTTGGCCCATCAAGGACTATACCAAATTCTACAAGTCGGCGGCAAGTCTAGTTTAATTTTTGTCTATATTTTAACTATCTCCTCTTTATGCCCTTTCAAGACTCCCCAGCCGTAATAGTATATTTAGTCGATAACAAATGGTTTAGTCCTACTTACTAACTATATAAGGGAACCTACTTAGGGTATTTGCCGATGTTGACATTCCTGCAAAGCCAATAGCTGATGATAACATTAAGTGGCTTCCTAAAGAATGTAATGTCATCTCAGAAAGTTCAGATTTTTTAGAAGCTAAATCATTGCACTCTAAATGAATTTGCTCGAGATAAATGTACTGGGGCGGCATTAGTTAATGACCACCATAGTTGTGTTTGAAGGCGTCATTCCTGCTAACTACCTTCTCAACTGTTCCCTCCGCCTTTGGGTGTATAAAGCTTGCTGTAAAATAACAGGTAGCGATACTTAGATAAATTAGGAATCATGAGATAGAAAAAGGTCTTAGTTTACCCGTGAATGTGAGGCTCTTGTAAATGAGCACTCTTGGTATTATTCATCCTAACTTATCATGTACGCAGTAACTCGTTCGTCGTATTTTATCCTGGGTTAACAGAGTTTTAGTCCATCTGGTCTGCTAACTTTGATTGAGCAAACCCCTTTCAATTATGCCTGGATATCAATCCAAATGGTTAAATTTCCGCTTTTATTCTTCTTGCTGATAAATTTTCGATGCTTAAAAACTATTTATATCCACCCTTTTTCCCCTCATTTTTAAAAGCCTGGCTTGCTAATTTTCACGCTTACCGCAGTATCACCTATGCATAATTCCTTTTTAAAATAAAAAAAGTTTGGGTGTGATTCATTCTACAATATTTTTGGCATCCAACCATTGCTGTTCATTTACACCTGAAGATGTTTTTTAGTCATAAAAGTCGCGAGGCGACTTATATATGGATGAAAAGGATGGTAGGGAGTCAGAGGCATTGGCTTTGTGAGAATGCCAAGTCGTGAGCAGCGGAAATGATAACAAGCATCTTCTCATGATGTCCTGGTCTTCATTGGTGTTATTTTTGTTCCCCTCATCCAGCCTTGCAGATACCTGACACACCTACTCGGCCATGAATCAGAGGGCAGTCTGTTGAGTGCATTGAAGCGACGCAGTCTCGCGACTGATTTGATGACTGAGACCTATAGACCGGGTTCTGGCTTCGCTTGTGTCATCCTCTATGCCAGTCTCACCGACAGTGGCCTCGGTGCGTCTCTCCCAATTTAGCCTTTGTTTATGTAAACTTACTTCGTGGGTGTTCAGTGTTTACCACGTATCTGCTCGCGCCGCTTGCAGGGTGTTTATTTGCGAAATCGTAGGACAATAGGTCGGTTTATTTGGTGCTTTTGCTATCACGTTGGCTGCTAGCGTCACATAAACGTGACCGATTGAACACATCTGGGCTATGCTAACCGATTTGCCTCCGAGACAGATCCGCGTAGCGAACTCGTCACACACAAGGTGTTCAATCAAACACCACC
>NW_020170421.1:621566-655280 GCF_000524195.1 Echinococcus granulosus | reverse complement strand
AAGACGATTCGATTTCGTGACGCACTTGCAGTTAAGTGGCCACAGCTTTATCTGATTTTATCATAATTTTAACTGATACCGAAGCTTATGATAAGGAAGTCCTCCTGTTTTGACTTTCCTTGCATTCCTCTATTTCCACTTTACCCAAAAATTTGCAAATTTTGTGCGTCTTTAATAAATGTAGGCACGTAGAGGTTTTGTTTGCCCAGCCAGATTCCTTACTGTAGCTTTTTGGATTTGTAATAGTGAATAGGCTAGGTATTCGCCATTTTTAGTCTCACTTGAATTCTTGCGGTAATCTGTTATCGCTCTTATGATGGTGCGGACAGCTACTAGTATTCATTCCGTTAAAACTATTTCCTTCTTTCGGCCTGTAATTTAATCAAGGTGGATTTTAAAATTTTTGAATCAAGGGACTTGAGGTTTTGGCATTAAGTTTATTTATTATGTTAGTTTATGCAAATAAACTTATATGCTAATTTGCTGACCACTCAGGGACGTCGGAAAGTAAATCGGCTTCATGACCAATGAAAAATTGCTTTGGTGGCTTACAGTTTTATTTTGAGATTGTATTGTTATCTCTCTTAGACAACGTTGATGAAGTCATTACCCTTGTCTTTCAATACCTCAACATGGTGAAATACGTAGGGTTTCAGCAATGGATTTTTGAGGAGGAGAAGGTAAGTTTTCCGCTTTGTACTAAACCGCTTGTGCTCTGCTTCGGCACCGGTCATATAATAGCTTCTGACGGAGGGTACAGATTTAAGTCAGTTTTCTTTTGAGAAGAAGATCAATGTTACTACGCACCACCTACGTCGCACTAACACCAGACTAGTTTCCGTGGGGCAAAAATATACATTCAGGGTAGACTTATGCAGTGTTTACGAAACTGCGTGGTCCGACGTTGTATATTGGTAAGTACCTTACTGTGGGCCGGCAGAGTTTATTGCTACGACCTAAATACTGTAAATGTAAACCCTCAAATACTGCTCCTTTCCTTGTCAGACGGCTATCTATCTCACGTGAGAATCAGTATAACTTTCCTTGTCTATCATGCTCCTTAGAAATGTGATTCACTTCTTTAACCAAGTTTTCTGTCAATTTTTGTTGTATAAGGCTCCCTAATTCATATTCACGTAATGGATGTAGTATACAATAGGTATCGTGGGAGAGGCACTAAAAACGCACTTTTGGACATTTGACGTAATGCATCGTAATGTAAACAAAGTATGAAGGCTTGCCTTGTTCTATTGACGCTGAGTTTGCACAACTTGACAGCATTAGTATGAGTCAACTTTTTTTTTACCCAAACACCTTGTTTTTAGAATATACAGGCCTTGCGTTTTCGTTTCAAAGGCAAAGAAGATCCCTTCGAGTATGTTCATAGGCTATCACCTCGAATGTTTGTAAGTTTACCTGATGTACAGTTCTTTTATTTTTCTTGCTTGTTAGCTAAGCTAATCGCCTTGTGATATGACTTTAGTTATATCCGCCGGAAGATCTACTGACTGTACCCTATATACTTACGGAATTTCGACCAGATCTGATTGAAGAAGTCCTCTCTGCTCTCATTCCAGACAATTTTAGGTAAATGTTTCTCCTGCTTTATGGTGTTCCCTTTTCCTATTTGGGTAGATGACCTAGGCTGCAACTCCAGCCACCACAACCCAAAATTGATATTTTTTTTTAAAAAAAAGTATCCGAAAACATTAATTGACCTCAGACTTAGAACACCCTGCATTCATCTGGTTGCTTTAAAAGTCAACCAATCTCTTTAATCAAACTAGCAATGCATCATAAACCCACGTATATCCAATGGTGGCTAATGTGGCGGGTCGTCCAGGAAACTAGAAACGCGTAATATTGTATTGCTGGTTGTTGCTGTATTGTTGGTTGGTCTATTCAAAATCGTACCACTTTTTGTAAATGTTGCTCCCACCAACAGGTGCATCATTGTGAGCCAAAAAGTTGCGGATCGTTGCAATGAGACAGAAAAGTTTTACAAAGCTAGCTATGGTTGCGAACCAGTGCCTCCAGAGAAGATTGAGGTATGACTTGCCTACTACGTACTGATGTGACTCACCAACATTTTCCTCTATTTCTTCTAGCTTTGATAATATGCAGAAGAATAGTCAATTTATACTGATATATTTGCTGTTTAGGCGAGTGCATTTTGATAGCTTCTCCTTAAGACTAACTTCTTCCTGTAAGTACTTTTTCAATCGAAATACCTTGAATAACAATTCACCTTCTTAAATGCATTACGTGTATCTTGCACACGCCACGTTGGCTACTCGAGTTAAGGAAGAATATCAGCTACCCCAACCCAAATGTTCCAATATTCTCATATGATATTCGGTTTCTTTAATCCCTTTCTGTAATTATACGCGTCACATATGTGTGACATAGTGTCTGAAGTAAGGAAATCGAATCGTCTCATTTACGCGACGCTGGTAGCAAACACATTAACCTCTTTTATTCACTGTTCAAACCGACAATGATACCAATTGAAGGTGCCGCTAACGAAGTTCCATGCCACCACGTCACAAATGGGTGACGTGTGCATTGCCGGCTTATGACTGATAAGTGGTGTCACGTTGCACCAATGAGACCTCTGAGCTGTGATGGTCGACTTGTCTGTGTAACCCTAGTAGCGAATAGTGCATCAGCCGTGATGCAAACAGGAAAAGTAGAAGCATGAATCAAAAGCCTGTTGACTACACCGCCGAAGTCTTGGCTTGAAACCGCACACAACTGGCAGATAAGTGGGACAGTTTGCAGAAGTACTCACTCTCCACCCCAACCAACGGTAGGGTAATTGAGTAGGGGTCCCTCCAAGATTGCAAGTTAATGTTTGTGTTGCTTCATTCCAGCTGCTCTATTTGCACTGTTTGTGTTTGGACATTCACCTCTCATTACTACTTTTAGCATTGTTACTATTACTATCACCACCATCACATGTTGTTAGGGTGAAAGGGCTTTTCCTTCATTAAGTCAGCCATTAGGACATCAACAGTTGACGCTGTCCTGGAATTGTGGAACCAACACACCCAAGTTAACATCTCGATACATCAACAAACAGAGTGCCAGGCGCCGAGAGTGTTGCTGCTAATGTCCACAAATTGCTACCTTAATTTGGAAGGTGAATGTAGCCTGGAGGAGGGATGGGTCAATGTTAGTATTTGACCACAGTGGTCGATGATTGTGGGAAGAGGAGTCATTCCTGGAGCAGATGAGCAATGTCGGGCAAGGTGACGAAACACAGTATGGAGTTGTGGTGTTTGATTGAACACCTTGTGTGTGACGAGTTCGCTACGCGAATCTGTCGGGGAGGCAAATCGGTCAGCATAGCCCAGATGTGTTCAATCGGTCACGTATGCCATGAATCGCGTCCACTTTGTTTTCCTTTTTCAATCTATACCATTCCTTAGAGTTTAATGCGGTTCCTATGCGTATTTTGCGGACTCCTTAAAACAAATCGAGTGAAACAATGTTATCCAAAGTGGTAGGCAATTAATCTGTAAAAATAAGAATGAAACGACTGTGGAACACAGTTTTGCTTTCCTTAAAAGCATGACTCTTCCAGTGTTTACTTTCCATTTCTTTGATCTTGTTAGGCCTGGCGTAATTGTGGTCTTTGCCCAGAACTGCATTTGCCACCACGCAACCCCTACATACCAACCGAATTCGGCCTAAAATGCGAATCCTGCCCTGACCTGGAGGACATGTCCTCGGGGCCACGAATCCTCTTGGAGAATGATGGCGCACGGCTGTGGTTCAAGCAGGATAAGGAATTCAAGTTGCCCAAATGTTACATCAACTTCAACCTTATCAGGTAACTCGTCTGCGTGCCTGTCCATTTCTCCCCTTCCTATGTCATGGTGGCTGACTGCATTGGCCCATATGTTTATTCAAGATTCTTATGCTGAATAAGCTTGTATGTAATGCGTAAGTACAAAAGGAGGTGTTTAATCAAGGTGAAGCAATTTTGTATTCATATACCTAATAACCGGTTTCTATTGGTAGGTAGGTTAACGGTGCTTTATGCGGCTGACACCCAGCCATTCAAACATGCTTAAAGAGCATGTTGATTTGACTAAAATTACGATAATTTATTATCCTTCAAAAAGCCTTCAATTTTTCCTTTCCAATATGTCTGCGTCGAAAATTAGCATCATAATTATCGAACAATGTTGTTTTTTGTGCAAAGAATAAATGACGAGCATTTTTGTGATAACGAATTTGAGTGTAAAGGTGGCTGGGATTTCCAAATAGCCGCAAAATTCACGTTTGATTAGAATCCGTCATTCCACATCATCGTACGTTCAGTCAATGTTAGCTGCTTAATTTGAGTTTTTTGGCTTGCTACAGCACCCATTTCTTTCGATTGACTAGATTATCACTTAAAAATGCTATTCAGAAAATGAGCGGGGCTTTTCTATCTTGGATGTGTGCAGTTTAAATAAATAAGAACGTATTGAAGAGTTCGATGTGTCTTTGAAATTTGGCACCGTGATACACACTGCAAAACCATTCATGCCTCAAGGGCAAATTAATTATGACAGTAACTTCAAAAGTTTCGGTGACTGTTATGCCGATTATCGTTTGCAGTATCAGGATGTGTGTACTACTTTAAAAGAACCGTGGTAATTTTAGTTCACCGAGCCCAATTTTTGAGTATTTAAGCCCGAGGCTGTGGCTTTTGACATTCCATATGTTTCTGTTTATCACCACTGCGTTTCTCAAGTCCGCTTTGGGCGCAAGATCAGGTCCGCGATCTACTGTTGCAGCTGTTCATTAACCTCTTCATCGACAGTGTAAACGAGGACTCCTATCAATGCAGCCTCGCGGGCCTCTGCTTCAACATCGTGGCCAGTGCACCCACGCTGCGAGTAAGTCCACTAACGAAGTTAACAACAGTAACTCCGTGATCTGCCTCTCTTTTGACGTGCCCAACACCATTTAATCACGTCATATTCCCAAAAGATGTGCTCAAGAGAGCTAACATTTCTCTCTTTTATGCCAATCAAGCTTTTTAGATTAATTAGCCCTGTATGGATATCACTCATTGACTCTCTGAAATCTGCTTTCTACCGTTCTCCACTGCATTTCAAGATATTTGAGTAAAATGCACCACCGAATACGAATTTGTTTTTGTTTTTAACCCATGAGATTGAAAGTCTTAGCATGCTACGTCGATGTGTCTGTGCCCTTCAACGATTTTTCTAGTATCAGGAAAGTCGCAGACTCCAGGTACTTTAAGACATCGTTATCCTGTTATTGTTTATGACTTTAACTACCCTGTGTGAATTTTGAAATTTTAGGGAATCATTTTTTCCCTTTTATTAACTTGTATAGGTTATTTCAGTTGAGTACTTGAATGTCACAGACAGTTTCATCATTTCTGAAAGCAGCTTCAGAGACCGAAGTGCCCTATTTATAGCCTTTTCTATAACATCAATGTTACCTTTGGTATTTCGTACCATATGAGTCATGCATCTGGGTGCTATCAACGCCCACGAGTATGGAGGCGGATCCATTGTTAGCGTGCTAAAAGGCTGGAGCACTGGTAGCGTGGGATAATCAGAGGAGACATTGTCTTGGATGGGACTGAAAATGACCCACGTGGTTCACACTCAACCATATTCTCGTTGAATGTCTACTCCGAACCCCAATCTGAACGGAAATTTGGGTGCGATTTACTCCCAAAAAGATAACCTTTTCATTGACTTCATACACCTTCCGACTACTTGATGGGGTGTACCTTAGATTCTAGTCACAAGGTACTCATGCATCCGACCTACTCATTCTGAGCGCTAAGCTTTTGTCCGCTATTGCAGCTAAATTTCAGTGGTTACAGTCATAAGATGCCGGTATTAGTGGAGAACGTTGTGAATCGCTTGGTGCAATTCACGAGGCCAGATGAGGAGCGCTATGCGGTTCTGCTGAAGAAAATGGAGTTAAAAGTGAAGAACTTCACGTCCTTTTCGCCTCTCGACCAGGCCGATGGCTACTGTGCCTCGGTTCTATTTGATCGTGCCTGTCTTCATGAGGAGAGGTGTGCAGCGCTCAACGGTACGTAGTGAGGCCCCTCCGTAGCTGGTTAATTTGATAGATATGGGTAGTTCTTCATATACCACTGACACGTTTACTGCTTTTGGAAGTTAGTCACACGTTCTTTAACCCTTTTAGACACGTTATTACAGGTAATTAATCACCCTAAGTAATTTTCACATCATTTTCCTACTCCGAAATACACTTAGATGTAATTAAAACGCATGCAGTGACGATGTGAAAAGGAGCCGTTTCATTGCACGTAAAATACCACATTTCATTTTGGTTTATGACTGGCGATTTACTTTCAAAGATTGCTATAAATTTTTTGCTGCAGAAATCACATACGAAGAACTGGTGGAGTTCATACCCTCATTCTTTCGTCGTGTCTTCGTCGAGACGATGGTGTACGGTAATGTGGACGTGGAAGTGAGTCATTGGGTGCAGGGATATTAGCGCCATTTTTTGCCAAACAGCAGACCTTCAATCCGTCTCTTCCCCCTTCCTATCAGGAGGCCTTGAAAATCCACGAAACCATGACTAGCGCCCTCCAGAAGCATGTCCACTGGCGGTCACCCGTGGCTATGGTCTCACCGCAGATGCGAGAAGTTGAAATTCCCACGGGTTAGTTAAAAGTGGCCTCGAAATTGCTACTCAGTTTCATCATTTCAGTTTAATTCTTCTTGGCTTGAAAGATTTGACGTTTTAGCATCCAAGTTCCTATAAGGCAAACGAGCCTGGAAGTAGATTTATTAGTCTAGGTAGATTGGGTGGTCAAATCCAAAGTACAAGCAAGAGTAATTCTGCTACAACTTCTTCATTTCGCCGTTAAGTTGTTTTGCGAGCACAGGATTTCCTCTATGCTGATAGTATTTTGAAGGTAATGCGACTTATTTCCTACTTACCTTCTAAATATTGATAAAGCTAAGAGGAGCTGTCTTGGGTTTTTTTTGGCATATATCCACAATTGTTGCCAGAACCACACATCTGACACTACTATTCCCTTGTCTGGTTGCGACGTCATAAATGTGTGACATGTTTTCTTCGTCGCCTAATGTGTGAGAACTGGTTGCACTAGATCGTCCCCCAACTAGACTGTTTTAAATGAGTGGAAAGTTGATGGCCTGAGGTCAGTCAGAGTTTTCTTAGTTCGCTAGTACAGGAGTTCTATCATTCAAGAACATTAAAACGTATGGACTGTAGTGGTCGATGTTACCCTCTGATCCTGGTTGCGAGCTCGTTAACTTGCACACTTTCCCTGCAAAAAGGAATGTACCTGCTTAACTTTCAAAACCCTTTATCTTCACACCGGAAATAATCACGAATGGAATGCGCATACTTCGATTAAGTGTTGAGCCAAGTGGAGTGATAGATTTTGACAGAAGACTGCTTTTTGTACACGTTAAATCGTGGAAACTTTAGGCTTTCTCTTGCCTGACAATGGCAAATAAACATTTGAAATATTCGTCTTCCATCCACCTATTTGCCTAGCCTACCTTGGTAAAAACACTACAAAGTGGACGTACATGTGCTAAATATTAGCCCTTGGCGTGTGCTGAGATGCCCACGATGACCTTATATGATAGGTAGAGTGGTAACATCTTCTAAGGTCATTTAGCCTTGACTGATGTGTTTCTCTCCCTCTCTCCTCGTCCTAACGCCTTAAAGGTCTTACTTAGCCTTACATCTCTAAAACACTCATCTACCGTTGTAGATGCAGTGATTGTTGAATCTACGGCGAAGACTAAATCTCTCTAAACACTCCTCTTGCTGTCTTGAACTTGACAAGTCATACTACTGTGGCTGGATAAGGAGGAAAAACCGGTTGACATTTTTTTTTCGTGTTTTGTATGTTAGTAAAGTGGAAGGAAGCGGTTTGATGCGAGCCAAGGATTACTAGCCCGCTCGATGTTTTTTCACTCTGCCAATTTAACAGCAAAATCAGATTGGTGTGAGTGGAACCTGTTTTCGAAGTAGTACATTCGTTTCCGATTTCAGTTGCAAGCAACTACTCCCAAGTTCGATTTAGCCATGTAATTACACTTTCAACGATGAGGTCTTGTAAACACGCACTAGTTATCGAGCAAAAAACATGCTTAGGTGAGATGGAGTTGTCTTTTTCTCAGCAAACTTGCTTACCCCACTTGTTATCCTAGATAGACTCATTTGAACTCACTAATTGTTTACGTGTTTTGTTATTTTGGCTTTTTTTGGGACTATTCGCGAGGGGTTTTGCAAAATAAGATGTCATATATTTGTTTTGCTACTGCTGAATTGTAAGTTCCATTGCTTCGGCGTATTCCTTCCACTTTCTGCTTGAGGCACTCTCACGTGGTTTCAGCCCATTCCCCTTGCTTCAATCATCGATTTGTTGTCACACTCTTTTTGAGGTGACATTACCTCATTTCTTGAAGATGAATCAAGGAAACCAATTGGAAGGGCATTTTATAACTTAGAAATCGTAGGAAACTAATGCAGGGGCAATAAATCTCGTTTAATCAACACGTTTGCGTCCAAGGTCTGTCTCCGAGGTTATTCGACCTTCATGGCCCGGACACCTAGGCTAGTAATGTGACCAGCTCAACCGTTGCTCAAAAAAGCAAAATTCTCTTTTACCGAGAGCATAATCCTGCACCGTCTTTATCGTTTTAAACTTAGCTAACCTGTTTGTTCACTTAAGGGAGCCTTGATGTCACATATATGTGACGCTGGTAGGGAGCGTCACCGTAAATTTAGCATCGTGATTTTGATGGGGCTGTTTTGTACTCCTCCCACATCTAGGTCCCTCACACATATACAAGCGAATTAATCGAAGTAACGCGATTTCGGCTATTCTGGTCTACTACCAGAACCTTCCTATTACTTCGGAAAATTGTGCGATCCATCGCCTCTTCGATCAGCTTATTCGTGAACCTGCATTCAATAACCTTCGTACTGAGAAACAGCTAGGTAAGGTAACGATGAGATGTTTGTCCTTCAGTAGGTTTATTGTTGAATGCGACATTTGCGTCCCTATTTAGTATCCAAAATACTAGCACCGGTTGATGTAAACAGTAAATAAGCGAGTCCAAAAGAACTTGGTCTATCGAGACTCCCATTGATGAAAAAGACTTGTTTGCATTTACAGGTTACATAGTTCGAGCGGGCTGGCACATATCTAACTCCTTCCAGGGCATCCACCTAGTCATCCAATCGAAGTATCATCCCAGAGAATTGGATGAACACATCGAGAAGTTCGTTGCAAGCATGGAGGCAAGTTTATCAACAGTGCTGTCCAAACCTGGGTTCATGGTCCAGTTTTACTCTTTAAAAAGGATGCGACAACCCAACTAATGTGTACTCATCTTCCTGTTCCAGACGATACTGATAAACATGTCAGCGAGCGAGTTTAACGCGCACATTGAATCCGTGGTTGCATTGTTGCTCGAAAAGCCCAAAAAAATGAGTCAGCAGGCAACAAGGTATTGGACCCAGATCTTTAGACAGCGTTATGACTTCGATCGGTGTAAGTTTTTCCACCTCCCATCGTTCACACAGGTGGTGTAGATGATTCCCCTAAAAAATTGAGCGATTCCTTTGTGTAGTTGAACGAGAAGCGGAAATAATCAGGAACACTAGTAAGGATCATGTGCTCGCCTTTTATAATGTGAGTTCCAAGCTAAAATTCCTTGTGCCGGAAAGTGGTTCGTAGTAAATTTGCACCTGCGCTCTGTTGGCTTTGTAGACCTACATCAAGGCAGCATCGGAGGCTCGAAGAAAATTGGCCATTTACGTTATCGCTGAAGACGCACCACCGACAAAGAAAGAAGACATGGTAAGACTTTATAAAAGCCTTGGACAAATGCAAATTAAAAATTCTTCGCTTAAAAGCTAACTGAGTAATGCTTAGTGCAATCGGGTTAAAAACTGCTCGAATCCAGCAGTGCATTCACATTCTCGACTCGTAAAACGCACAACGCCTTGAGCCCTGGGGGCCTCCTTCGAATTTGTACACAACTAAGAAATACCGGAGAGCAATCGTTTGCGTTTTATTTGAAGGCAAGAGCGTCCTCCAATGCAGGATGATTTTCACACACCACTTTTTTATTGTGTTTAAGGGTGTGGAAATTGCAAACCCGATAGAATTCAAGCGCACTCTACCGCTTCGTCCGTTGGCTGCGCCCTGTAATCTGACGGATCGCAGATCGCAAAAATCATCCCAGCCGTTGAAGGAAGGGCCTCACTGAATTCAATGTGCAATTACCAGTTACTGTGATTTTTCCATCAATTCGGCTATCGTTTGCATGGATTGATTTTTGAATCGGTCCTTATTCTTATTTTAAGGAATTGTTGCATTGACTCCGCTGACCGAGTGCATGCGTTGAGCTGTGCATGTTGAAAGGCGCGGTCTAGTCACGTCCCGTAAATCTGCTGAAATAGAAATGATTTTTGTCGGCTCCGAACCTCCTCCTGTTATGTGCAGTGCTTCATTGGTGTATGAAGAGGTGGGATTACGTGTATGTCAAAAGTAGGACCGGCAAAGCGGTGTAATACGTTCCACCATTTAAACAGGTGGGTAATTGTTAAGCAACAAATGAATGAGAAGGCTTGTCAAGGTGTACTTCGGGGCCAGTACAGTGGACAGATCCATCTGCTGTAGCGTTCCAAGTCTTTAATGGATTCCTCACAAGCTAGCCCAAGATGGGAACAGATCGGTTGGGATGCCGATGGGATTGCACTCTGAATGCGCCGCCAAGCTGGAGAGCGGCGCAGAAAAGTAAGGGGTGTGTGTAGCTGAACAAACTATCAAGTTACTACATCAGCAAATTTGTTGATGAGCGGGTACTTACGAAACGCGTTTAAATATTGATGGAGGTGTTGCAAACTGGTATTTGTTTAAGTAAACATCCAATTGCGTAAATCTTCGAGTTCCAACAGGTTCCACTCCCGATTGGATACTAATAACAAACTTTCCGCATATAGTAATGTAGCACGATGGCTGTTTAACCCTCGGTTTTGGTGAAGAGCCACTTTTGACGTGGCCATTGTACAATGCCAGGGAGGCTGACCTTCGGACCATGCCACTAGCCCAAATACCTTATATGTCGAATATATGTATACTGGCCGAGTATTGTCTTTTTTCGATTTCAAGTGAATCTCGGAGTGCTACAGTAGAATGCCTTACCATGGCTCCTGGGAGAAATTAGGCGCCCAATTTCCCATGAGGTCCCCTATATAGCAATTCGCGACCATTAATTTAGGTGTAAAATATTGAATTTAACCATTTGAGCAGCTTTGTTGCACTGGTTTTTAAAGAAAGTGAAGAAGTGGGTGCATGTGAATTAAAACATTTTGCCGCGGTGGTTTTGGTAAACCATTGACGAGTACATTTTGCTACAGGTTGAATTTTTTAATAATAGCAAGTAAATAAATTCTTGTCGTGAAATTTAGATTAAGGTTACTCTACTGCAATTGATAGAACATCTTTGTTCAAGTGGCCTTACAGTTTTGCCAAATCTTGATTTCGTGTGTGAGGAATGGGCAAGAAGCAACATCAGTCAGATAAGCTGTAACACCGTTTGCTTGGCATTATTTTCAGTTATATCACAAACACTGAGTGGAGCACACTCTACGGTGGAAAGAAAGCTGCAGGTGGTGGGAGTGTTCGATTTCGTCGCCTTCCATTCAGTTGTTGCAGGTAGCAAATATGTTGAATCCTAAGTAAATCACATCTTTCAGCATTTCATTTCAACCGTTTACAGTCCCGTACTGCACCAAAGATGGTGTTGTGTTTGATTTGGAGTAGGAATGCCTTTTTATCCCCTTATTTCTAGAAATATACTACCTTTTATCAAAAAGCATGGAGTTAACCCTGTAACAGGGAAGGTATCGTGGGTTCTACGGTCATTTTTTTTAGAAAATGAAAACAAGTGAACTCATCAAATTGAATTTTAGTAAAAACGCTGATGGGAAATATCACTGTCCAATTACTTTTAAGGTTTTTAATCAGAATACTCATATTGTTGCCATCAGAACCACGGGAAATGTTTATGCATATGAAGTAGAAATTTCGATTTCTTTACACCTATAGGCTGTCGAGCGCCTTAATATAAAGACGAACAGCTATCAGGATCTTCTCACCTCAGAGCCGTTCGCAAGACAGGATATCATAACCATACAGGACCCGAGCAGTTTAGACAAATTTAACATATCCGCATTTTATCACGTGAAAAATAGTCTTTTAGACAAAGGTTTATAATTCTGATTTTTCGCAACTATTTCTTAGGTGGTAGTAGCGTCTCCAATATTCGCGCTCTTAATCCAGAGACGAAAGAAATTCTCGCAGAGTTGAAAAAGTCTGAAGTTGATGTACCGGACTATATGTACTCGAGTAAGCCCAAAGAACTGCAGACCGAAAAAGTTCGCGATGTTTACAATACAGCGCACTATTCCACTGGAAAAGCTGCTGCCTCTTTGACGTCTACTGTGATGGAACCCTCCGTAGTCGTCGAGCCAGGTGTGCAAGTCACTTCACATTTACCTTCTCAGCCATCTTGGAGGACGACGTCGTTCGATACGGATACGTCAAATCGAAGGGGTTTGTGCGTCTCATCACCTCGTATGGAAATTTGAATATCGAACTCCATTGCGATCTGGTTCCGAAGACCTGCGAAAACTTCATCAAGTTGTGCGAATCCGGCATCTATAATGAAACAACTTTTCATCGTGTGATCAGGCACTTTATCGTAAGTGGATTTACATTTTGAATTGTTAGATCCAAGGTGGAGATCCCTCGGGGACTGGACTTGGTGGTGACTCCGCTTGGGGCGGCTCATTTCCTGACGAATTTCGCAACAGCTTAAAACATGACAGTCGCGGTGTTCTATCAATGGCCAACTCGGGTCCTAACACCAACAAATCCCAATTGTAAGATTGGACCTTCTTGTAACCAAGCCTTTTAGTTTCATCACCTTTAGGCCATGCCCTCAATTAAATAGGAAGCACACCGTCTTCGGGAAGTAGGTTTTCTTGCATTATACGAATTGCTCCATTATTAGAGTTGTCGGTGGTTTGGATACCCTAGACAAAGTTGAATTGGTTGAAACGGATAAGGACGATCGACCCCTTGTAAATACGCCCCAATTTTTGACCTCTATGATTTAGGAGGAAATCAAACTGCTTTCGACGCAAGTCTTCGTAAACCCCTTCAAAGAGGTGGATGAAATGCTTACTCGCGAGAGACAAGCACTAAAGGAAAAGGAGGCTGCTGCAGTGAACGATCAGGAGGCACCGAAACCGGGGAACAGACGCGAGGAAGAGGCCATGGAAGCCGCCAAACGAGCCAAGAAGAGAGGGATTTTTGGTAGCCACATTTTATCTTTTTCTTAATGGGACTTTCCCTCATGCTAGATGCCATGTCCCAACAAAGAACGGGTGTAGGGAAGTTTGTGGTACTGTCCTCTGATGATAGTAAATCGGATTCGAATCCGGAGCCTACCCGAAAGAAGCAGAAAAGTGTCTTACGATCCACGCTATCTGACTTCAGTGCATGGTGACCCTGTAAATACCTGTACTAATGTTTTTTTGTTTCTTACACATAAACCCTCTGCGATGCTTGAATGAGTGGCTGATGGGGCCAAATCAAAGCATTGTACATTGTCGATTAACGAACAAACAGTTGCGGTCAGAAAAGTACGAAATAATACAGTTCGCATACCCCCACAGGGCTTCTAGCCTGCGGAGTGTCCGGGATAGGGAGGCTCGGTGGGATTCACATTGTTGTTGGAGGGTGCACTGGCTGCGTTCGATGTGGACATTGGGAGGATGCTTGGTGAGAGGTTAAGCACGATGTGGGATATTAGTTGTTCAACGCTCTGTTCAAAACATCTAGAGGGCGGAATAGGTCACAGGAGGGAAGGGTAGGACCTACTTAAGATTACTGGGATGTAGGTGCTGCCTTATGTCCGCGAAGACCTCCTCAATACAACTTAGCTCACTGTTGCTCATCCGGTTCTCTTGCAGATGCTGTGAGTTGTTAATGAGCTGAGGGAAGTAAAGAGACTTACCGACAGCAGTGTTAGGATTGTCGTCAACTTTGCAACCAAAATGAACTTAGATTCGTCTACCGTGGAGGAACCCTACAAAGAAGATAACTCTCTTAAGTAGAACAATTAAATTATGTTCATTTATCTGGGAAAAGGAAGACTCGTTTAAATAAACCAAAGGGAAATCTCGGGCCTTATTACGTTTTAGTACAGCTATTAATGCAGCGAATGCAGTGCAGCGGAACAGTACAACCGGTAAAGCTAATTTTACGCATGACGTAGATGGTAAGCTGGGACGTTAGATAAGCATACCTGAGAGGACTTTAGTCTGTTTACGATTTCATACGCCTCATCCTCGCAACGTCTACGCCAATCCGTCACGAGAATGACATCTTGCATCCCATAGTCCCCAGCAATCTAGGGTAGGGATAAAACATACTCGTGCTTTTCTCATTAACAATTTCCTGGAGAACAATGAAACGCAACAGAAAAGAAGGGAGTCTTCTCAGTGCTAAGATTCAATACAAGTGAACAATTTAAGGTGGAGCTGAATCTGTTCGTCAGATGTGCACTGGCTTGATCTTTCGATGGAGTATAATAAAACTATCGCTCCATAACAGGCGAAAATCGAAAAGGTTCGTGACAATTCTGTCTATTTAGTGGAAACGAAACGGTAAAACACTTGAAAGAACAAACACGAGTGAAACTGGGTGAATGAGAAAAGGCCAACAAATTTGGTCTCAGAGTAAACTACATCGCATGATCCACCAGACATCGGCAGGGTGTCAATCACCATTTCTTGTGACTCGTAAACGGGAAGCACTGAGCACTGTTGAGTTGGCATAGAAACATGAAACTCGTGATCTTGATAGTGCGGAACATATCCATCTTCATTAATGGGTGGCGGAGTCTGAAAGTCATATAAATTCATAAAACCTATGACCCTATCATAATAAAAAGTGAACAGGGGAAAAGCAAATCACCTTAAAAGGGAGGCCTTACCTCTGTGATGTGATGAAGCACTATGCCAATGTGATATTTCAGCTCTTGATTCAATTCGTCGAGATGTAAAATGAGAGTGGCGTACTTGTGCTGAAATTCAGGAGTTACGGGAGAAGATTCAGCTGAGACCTGCAAAAGAAGATCCTTTAATTAAAACTAGTTTTTGAGGAATAAATGGAATAGTAGAAGTGGAATACCGTACCTGAGATTCAACTGTTTCATTCATTCCTTTTAAAACAGCAACTGCTTTTTGCTTCTTTTCCAAAATACGTTCCATTTTGACCTGTAATAACATCACACTGTGAAAATTAAGTGAAATCTTACAAGACTGAACAGAAAATCTGACATGGCATCACTCTGATCACAGAGTTCAGTGGTTTTTGTTTTGTACACGTTACCATAGTGCATAACAGAAGGTGGATTCGAAGCCTCAAGAATCACAGGATTTGTGATTTCAGAGTTGTCCATGCCATTCATATTGGAGGCGGTTTCATCGTGGAATATTCCTACACGAATAACTAAATAATTGGTCATTCACCTTGTTTTATGTCGGCCAAAGGAGAATTCTCACTACCATAGTTGGAAAATAAATCAGAACCACAATGACTGGTCTCCCTCTTCAGAGACATATTCAGATGTGGCAATTAAATGACAAGAATGGACGCGAATTTATAAGAAAATATATCTGGTTTGGAAACGATGTGTGGACTTCTATGGAATAACTCCAGTTTGCCAACGCTAAAAGATGTGGATACGATGACAACCCTTACGTGATTATTGATTAGAACCAAAAAAGGGCAAGGAAAAAATGTAGATGACGGTCTACGGTAATAGGTCCATTAACAAGGAGGAGGTGAGTTCCAGAGTGCTCGCATAAAGCACCCTATACTACCTTGATCAAAACATAGCTGGAAAAAACACCACCGTACCCAAAAGCATACAACTAGAGCACTTTCCTCCATTTACATATAGTGCGAACAACAAAATATAACAAGATGCACATGTTCTTAAAAGTCAAAAATCATGGGCAACCGACTTTACCAACTTGCTAAAAACCATTTATTCCACTATGACATTCCACTCCCAGTTGGAAAACAGAAAATTTACCATCATAACTTACCGGTGACATACCACCACAGATTACAACCTCATTGGCCTACTTTGGAAGTACCGCAATTTATTTACCTAGCTATTTCCACGTATATGAATCTCTGAGATAACTCTAGAAGCAACACCGTTTGCCGTACCTAGCAGACATTACAGTAACTTTTAAATTCTAAAATGTTATTTGCTAAACTGTGCGAACATTAGAGTCTCCAAAGTATGAAATCTACGTATTATGTACTCAAATAATTGTCAAATTGGATAAAAAAATCTGGTCTAATATGCTAAGCTTGTTGCAACAAATAACTCGATAGCCAATAATTTTGCCGTAACTATCCTCAAAAATGCTGACACGGATTTGTCTGCTTAGAGTAGACCGAAATCGCCTAAACTGTTGAGATGGGCACAAAAAAGACATATTTGCACCCTTGACATTTGCTGTTTTGGCATATTTACCCAAAATTTTTGGCTAATGGTGAATATAAGCGGATCAGCTAATGACAGGAAATTTTATATGTGACGTGAGTTTATAGCAAATTCTTAAAGGCGCAAAATATTAAAAAAATATTTTAAATTCATATTCAATTGTTTTGCATGTGGATGCATTTATTTCTGTTTCACATCTTTGTTTTATTTTTTCATCTGATTTTTAAAGGTGAAAATAGAGGCAGTTTTGGCGGATTTGTGATCACGGCTTACCGATGAGTTGTCCTCCTGAGTTTCGGCTGGAACTGGATCCGGAGTTTGAAAAACATCCCTTGCCTCGACCTCCTGAGTACCTAAAACACCAGGTGTACGACCGTGTTGATGTCTTTGAAAAAATAGACAATCATGCTATCCAGGTTTGCCAATGGTAATATTCCTCATAGTTCCCATAGATATCAAAGCAAGATTTCGCCTCGTTTACCCACCTGATGTGGAATCTTGTGTTTCGCCACAAAATGTCTGATATTGAGCGAGCAAGAGTGATTTTTCGATGGATTGCATCAAAAAATATGCAGAAAATTATGTTTGAAAATGTTCCTCCCAATTCCCCAGAAGAGGTGCTTTTATCATTTAAGGATAATAAAACAAGTTTTGCGAGAATATACGAAATAATGTGCACGTAAGTTTTTTTCGCCATGCTAAATGTGCTCTGGATTTTATTAGCTAGGAATCTAGCTTCCCTGTCTTATTTTCATGGTTTCAATTGTGTTTTATCCATTTAGATATGCTGGACTTCATTGCGTTTCTATCAGTGGCTACGCCAAAGGAGTGGATTACTTTCCAGGTGACCGCTTTCAAGGTCTCCCAGCAAATCATTCCTGGAATGCTGTTTATCTGAAGAACTCGTGGCAACTTGTTGATGCCCATTGGGCGACGCGTTACCTTAGCTCAGGAGTAAATATGCAGGATAACGTTGTCTACGAATATGACGACTTTTACTTCCTTATGGAGCCACAGCAGGTTTGCTCCATTTTTCTGCTTTGCTTGCACCATAAAGACATTTTGAGTAATAACTTTTGAAGACATGCAAGTGAAATTGTCCCTATTCAATTTCTTTAATAGATTATTATACCGTACAAATAAGACTACGTTTTTTTCTACCTTATGAACCTGTTTTATGTAAAAATCGAAAATCTTTGATTGTTTGGAAGTAATGTATATTCCTTCAGTACTTCATCTGCATTTGCTTTGAAGTATGTGGTTTTATAATGTTTTTTTTTGCTGTGGTATTTTTAAAATAAGCTTAATTACCTTGAGACCAAGTTTAAGATAACAATCGAGTGCTTCAATTGCACTAATCTTATCGGGTTCAAAGTCTCACATATTTCTATTGTCATTTGGTTTGCGTCATTGCATTCTACTTGAATTCTAAAATTTCAAAAATATTTATTTCTTAGGCTTACCGGATGTAAAATGTCATCACGGACGTAAAATACTCAGGATATCGTTTAACATTTCTTTATAACTCTGCGCTCTCCCTGACTGCCCTTTTAGCACGATGAGTGTAAAATTACGAGGCGACAATTTAGGTAATTTTTTATTCATGGACAATTTACGGGATTTAAGTAACGGCAATTTTCTAATTTAAAAAGTTATTGTTCTCTTGAATTTCTCGTTGATCAACTTCCTGAATATGGAAGAATAGGATTATCGTGATTTGCGATTTGCTTCTTTGTACTTCTAGCAGGAGGTAAAAAACCGTCATTATCAAATGGTTTTGGAACGAGCTAATTTTGAAATTGGGTGTTATCTTCAACATTGATAAACCAGGATCAGTCGGTTGATGTACGAGGGATTGGTGTTTAGTAAACTGTTTAAATCCCCAATAGGCTGTTTACAGCCACTTTCCCGAGGACTGCCGCTGGCAGCTACTCTCCAAGCAACTCACCTTGGCCCAATTCGAGAGCCTTCCATTGACCAAGTCTCAGTTCTTCAAGTGTGCCATGGATTTTCGCGAGGAACACCACGGTGTGATTCAAGTTGTTGATGGATGCATCCGCGTGAGTCTAGGATTCTGGCGGCCGGGTGCCTTCACTTACAAGTTGCAGCACCTTATTGGCAGCGCTCGTGCTTCCCAACCCGACCTCGTGCCCGTCCGTGCAGCTGACTTGACTGATGTCTTTTATACGTCTGGAAGGGAGAAGCTGCTGCTGAAGGACTTTGTGCTGCAGGAGGCTATCCAAGATGCCCTCAACTTCTTTATTCGACTACCCTCGAGGGGAGCATACTTTTTAACAATATATGCTCAGGTGTGTCTCGTATTTCCTTAGTCTAGCTTGTCTCAAAATGTGGCTGGGTTCACATAGCCTATCTCTATTCAAATGGAAATGGGATCACTTGGTGCTATCCAGCAACTTACTTTTTGACTGGTTTAATTATGCTTTGTACTTACCTTATTAGCAATGTTATGTAATTCTGACGAACTCTGCTTACTCCTGCACAAATTTGTTTTGGCCTTTTGGTACGCAGCATCTTTCTGCTTCAGTAAAATCGTTAGTAAATCTTAGCGACTGTTTTCTGACTTTCCAATCTCATTTTCATCTCAGGGTTTAGCATCCTGTTTTGGATTTCAAGTTTAATGCCGTTGGTTTGTGGTGCCTGCTGTCTCCCAGGCTAAGTCCATGTCCGTCTCACATCACTTAGACTTATTGATGCTCGATGACCAAATTTACCTCACCCTTTTTGTAGACGGTATTCTTCTCACAAGCTTAAAGTGAATTTGACATTGCGTTTATTCTCCAAATATCCATGTTCTCAAACCTCATCTGTGCTTGCCTCATAAGCTTATATCCAAACTTAGTTCAACTTTTTCAAGCTTTCCAAATCCGTATTTTCCAACTACGTCTGGTTTGTCGACTCACTGAGTTCACTTACCCGATTTGATATGCAATTAGCTTACGATGTATGACTCCTGACCCTGCTTGATTAAACTTCCCCCTTATTCTCTCTCCTTTCTTTACACTACTTCACTCAATTTAAAGTCACCATGTTGTAGCTCAGACTTGTTCAGTGATTTCACCAAACTCTTGTCCGACCTGGGCTTAGCTTGTGGTGTTTGCGTCAAGCAAAGTCCTCTACTCAACTTGAAATGCAATTAGTACCTGACACCTGCTTTTCCATAACGTATGTCTTGCGTTTCTTTTATCTGCTAACCACCAACTTGTGACCAGGCTGGCCCTACCCTTTTAACACGAAGCGTCTCTGCGCTCGGTTTGAAATGTAACTGAGTTCCAAATTTTAATTCCTGGTTCCTATCATTCCTCTTTACTGTGTCGTTCTGGTTTACCCAACTTAAAGCCGTAAATCCTACTGTTCCAACTCCTCATTGAAATCTACCTTTCATTCTTCCAGGACTAAATACTTTGACTAGCCCCGTGGTGTTCACCATCTTCACGCCTAACGTTGTCTAAGTTCCATAACTTCGTTCTATTTTCAACTGTGTAGCAACATGTGCCCAAGCATATCTTCCTCCATTTGGCACTAAACTTCTCCACATATTTTATGAAAATTTAATTCCTCTTTTTGTTTCGTTGTGTTAAAAACCCTGCCAATTGCTCTACTCAAACTGATTTGCTGTTAATTTGTGATTCTCACTATCTCAGAGCCTGTGCTCAGGTTCGTCTCACATTCCCCAGGCCCACAGCATTCTCAACTCCACCACGATATGCTCTCCGGCTTGACTTATGCTCGCAGCGCAACGAGTCCCCAAACTCACCTTGAAATGGAGTCAACAAGACGTCACCGTGGCTTCCGGTTGCACAATTCTTTGCCCCTTCGGAACTCACGAGTTTTGACCTCTTGAATTGACCACGATCTGTTCCTCAGTAGAAGGTAGAAATAATGAATCTTTTATGAGCTTTGGATATTTCAGCAGTAATCCAGCAACCAAAAATACCTTCCGCATCTTTTGAAATCACATTTTTCTGCGATTTCGGTGGGATGAAATTTGCAGTGTCATGCGGATCTTGTGGAATACTTGGTCCCTCATCTGGGACCTGACATATGTGTCCGGAATGTATGCGATTGTGGGCTCGTTATTCAAAAGACTGGCGCTAGAAATAAGTTTGTTCTTTTTTACAATATTAAATGCGCTTCTTAACTGAAAATTATGAATACTTCTGTCCACATATCCGTTTGATTTTAGCCATCTTGGAAGATCAATTTCCGTCGTCTTATCATAATGACCTCAAAGTTGAAGTTTCTTATTCTATTTTCCCCCTATATTTAGCTCAAATAAGTTTTGTCGTAATATAATAGTAAAAAAAGGAGAAATATTTTGCAATTGAAACGGAAACACTCAAGTGAGTAACCCTTGCAGCTTTCGCGACCTCGCGAAAACGAGGATGGTGGTTACTCATCTACTTCTAACCATCCAACCACCTCCTCCACAGATTTCTCTTTATTCGTCATATTGACTAATAAAATGCAAATTCTGCGTCAGAATGATTAATTTCACCAGATTCGTAGAGTTGGGTAAATCACAAGGTGAATTGGATTACCTTATAGTAAAAAATCTTCTTTTCACACAACATTCTCTTTTTTCGGGGAGACTAAACCCTCTTATTTAAACACGCACCAACGCGGGGGGTAGAGGTGCCTTCAAATTATCATTCAAATAGTAGAATGAAGCGTCCTTTCCCTCTCTATCCATCGCATTCAAATTGTGCCTGAGGAGTACAGCCGTCTCGTGCATGCACAATGGAGGCGCATGCAACACCCGTGGGGTAATTGAATTACCCCCTCCCGCCAACTGCACTCCGTCTCCTCTGTCGGTGTCGATGCCGTTCTCCATCCGACGGTGCGATCCCCTTCGTCGTAATTTTGTGAATCTCCTCATTCTCGTGCTTGCTCTGTTTATTAACACTCCTGGGCGTGTCTTTTGGGGTAATTCAGTGCCTTTAGGTGTGGTTTCTCTCCCTCCCCTCCGATCTCCATGATTATACATGGTTCTGTTTCTATGCTCCTCAAGGAGGTTGAAGACTCAATGGAGCTTCTTTTTGAAGAAGGTATTTTACAGAACGCGGCAGCTAAAGTTAAGCCTTAAGATAATTCACGGGTGTTTTTCGGTGGGAAATTGGCAGTCCAAGGCCTTATTTAGGCGTGAACTTCCATTTTCATGTGAGTAATGCATGATGATTTCGTCACTGGTGTCGGCGACGGGCGTGTGAAGTAATGTATCCATGCCATGCTCTTGCTCCCTCCACTCTACATCTTTTCTCACCCTCATGAAAAAAAGAGGTGATTAGAGGCTGTTTTCAGCTTAAGGGTGATTGAACTTTTTGGTTTTCAGCAGTGAGTAAATTGATAAAACAAAACCTACTGACAATTGGTGTCACGGTGAAACCATGCAGTACCCTGGCTGAGACTCTGGCAGTAATTGGCGGAGCCATTTGAAGAAGTTGTTTGAAGGCTATCATGGCGTGGTTTGCATTTCCTAAACTAAGCGGCATAATTATTTACCATTTGACCCTATCAATCTGCTGAGCTACTTTTCATGTTTGTCTTCGTTTTGTAGCTATGCGGTATCTTTTCCCACATTTTTGATGGACAGCAAATGGCACTAGATTGGAATCGTTCTGTGCACGGACAGCGAGTGACATTTTAGCATCACCTTTACAACCTCCATTTCATGTTATCAATCAAGCACAAGGGAAGTGTATTTCCACCCAGATCCCCTATATTCTAAGCCCATGGCAGTGACAAAACTCCATTCAAATTTTTGGACACGGATTTGTGTGAGGCAACACCTCAGGAGAGTCAATGAACTACCAGGAGGACAGTTAAACCACGCAGCTATTCATGCGGCGGAGTGGCCTTTAGCTACAGGTGTACGAGTTTGCCATCTTGACGGGAGGTAAATTTTGGGGCCGTTCAGGGTAATCACTGAGTCATTCCAAAAGCTGGCCTGCATATGCCATGTTTTTAAAACAGATTTACGGAAGTCTCGCTGGACTAAGCCTTTTCAAAGCCTTTTCAAATTACATTACGCCCAATTCCCGTTTTGGCATGGTTATTTCTTTTTATTGAAAACAAATCTTGCATTTATTATTGCAGCCTTGTGCAGTGGGAGGGAAGAGGTTTCAATTTGTTTTTCAAATTTGGTGACTCACGACGATTTCTCCTTTTGTAGGACTTAAGCAATCCAGTGATGGCAAAAAACGGCACTTTTCGAGCCGCGTGCGAGTACAAGTTGGTCTTTTCTGAGGGCGAGGCGTGTTGCGAGCCCTATCCCGCCTGTGATGACATGAACTGGGGTCCCTCATGGCTTCACACCCGTCACTACGGTCTGGAGTTGGCGCACCCTTCAGGGGTGATCAGTCTGCCCCCGGGTCGACTCACGCCCTCCGGCGAGCACGTGGAGCCCGGACGACTGGAACTGCGGTGTACGCGACTCCGACCTGAAGTTCAGCTCTTCTCTAAACTCAAATGCAATCACCTACCCGACGAGAGCCTGGGGCAGTTCCATTGCATCCACCTCACCGAGAATGAGGCCATCTTCGAGCTCAATCTGCCTGAGCCTGGTACGTTGGCTTGTGTCCTGCCGTCGGTTGGAGACAAGAATTAGTGTTTGTACTAATGACAGAAGCTGTTGATTAATGGGTAGCATCCTTGTCCCACGTTTTGCGTTAATCAGCGAATTTGATAGCAGATCCTCGAATCTCTGCTTAACGGTGCCGTCTGGTAGATTTAGGGAAGAGGGCAGACAGTAGCTTCTTGCTTCAGTCTTCAAATTTACTATGGACGGTTAACTATTAATCCCTGAACTTGATTCACATTCCACTGTCATTTTGGGAGTTTGTCATTGTTCTGCTTTGACAATTGCAAGTCTTCGGTAGAATTATCATCAACCTCGAGACTCGCGAAGATAGTACTAGGCCTGATTTCATTAATGGGGGAAGGTGGAATTTCTAAATATTACGTCCTCTGCTAGGTCGCATGCATCTGGGGAGAACTGATTTGAGCAGAAATACTAAGAGTTTGAAGATGTCCCACAGTGAGCATATTTCATGTATCAATAACCCTTTTCGGAGCATTCATCCAAAGTGACGTAGAATGCATCGTGTCCTCAGATCACGATTGTAAATTACCGCGGTTTTGGCAATGCCAAAGGCATTTACTCGAGGTCAAATTCAGCCCCGTTCTATTAGTGTCCCTCAAGTTGAACTCTTCGCCCACCATTCAACTATTCATAGGTGATGTTTCCCTTATGTGAAGATTGAAGAGGATTTAAAACTGAACCGGAAATCGGGGCTGTTGACCTCTGAATGTGGGTTTGCCAATACTACTACCAACATGTCACTCTGATAACGTAAGTGTGGGAGGAGTTTTGTAACAGACCTACAGAAGGCATTGCAGATTACTAACTTAAGCGGCATGTTTTGGTATCCCCTCCTGTTTATCTAAATGTTGCATCTACAATACTTTCTACTTATTACAAATGAAAACACTATTGCTGCGGCTTACCTCTACAATGGTAAGGCGTCATTGATCCCCTTCCACCCAAGCATCCCACTCGCCGTAGTGTCAGCTAAATCTTTCACTTTCAAAAAGGAAATGTCTTATTTTAGCCCAGGGATTATTTGAACCATCCACCATGACTTGTTTGTTTAGCGGGGCCACATACATTGTAAAATAAGATCAATTCTATCCGCTTGCGAAGTTATTCCTATGTGACATCTCGAACGTGAATTACATCTACCGTGTACTTTATTCGATTCTCCTCTCAGTACACCACTTTGGTGTGTCTGCGAAGAGTAAGCCTACCAGACTGCTCCATGTGATCTTACATCAACCTCAGCATCATTATCATACCTGTCACACTGGCAGCGTGGCGTGCTTCCCGCATATGCGGCGACTCCGGGCTCACCTCTTCTCTCGTAAACGCAGTCGCGAGGGTAAACGCGACAGCAATCAGTAATCTATTCACCAACTGTTGCAGGAACTTACGGACCTGACAGCAGTTTTTTATTTGTCAGGCACTTTGCCCCATTTAGTTTTAAGCGTGAGTGTATGTGTGTGGGTGCGTGGACGAGTATAACAGCACGTGGGCGTGTCAACTGGTGTCACTATCGATCACTCCGTGCGTTTCTGGATGGGTGGGTTGGTGTGTGGACCAGAGACCGGACATTCGGCTGCCTGAATTGGCAAGCGATTGCAGCATCACCTTATGTGGTGACGTCATCGTCCTGTCTGATTGACTGACCGATGGGCCTTCTACTGAGTAAGCCCTTCACTTGGCCCTCTCCTTTGTTACGCACTGTCCGAGGCTCGCTTTCCAGCTCACGAGAGCTTTCTGCTTTGAATGGCAGAGATTTTTCATCAAGTTGTGGGAGAATATTATTTATCACGGCGACTGGGCTTCAGGGTAAGGAAATTCGTCACTGCAATCTTAGTATCAACTAAATTCAGGCGGTCCTGTCATTAAATCCAACCATTGTATTTATTGCTTAGGTTTGCGTGGTGCAAATACCACGACATTGCTTGGGATAAGAATGTCTCGAGGGAATTATTGCAGAGGTACTATCCACTAGTCTGGTTTGCTTTGCAAGACCTGATGCGAATGTGGTTAGAGCACCACAACAATACGAACAAGAGACTTCAAGAGGCATCGATCCGATGTCTAGGCACCTTATGTGCCGCAGCAGAATGATGGAGGTGAAGTAACCTCGTGTCTTGCGGTTCACTTTAAGCGCTCCTTTGTTTGATGATAAAGCCTATCGCAATAATATAATGTGGAAAATTTTCCGACTTTGGGCGATTTTCTTGAACCCCAGCCGTTAGTACATTTTTCATCAGTCCATCATCTCGGTGTGACAACTCTGGGACTAAATATTTCTTAGAATGCACCACTTTCTTCCTTTCTAGTCCACACTGTCAAAAGTAAATAGTACAAATGCATTTTATCTACAAGCGCTGCAATACTTTGCTAAGGGCTGCTTTGGGCTAATGAGTGGAGGTCAAATTCCTAACTGGTGGTGGCTTATCAGGTCATCAGGGGGGGAGGGCAAATGCGAGCTGAGCTGGAAGGTCGCACGACTGCCTCGGAGGAGTGTAGTTCCAACACTTTGACTTGACTATCCCTGGGACAAGTATTTTAAAGGTCAATAATTTTTCCTTTTTTTCCGTTACGGAAGATACGAAAAAAAAGTTTGGTGCGAATACATAAACAGGTTAGATTTGGTCTCCTTCCAATGCAAATCGTGTTGCTGATTTTTTACGCAGATCATTTACTGTCTTCCGTATGCAGAAATGGCGCTCGACTCCAGGTTGGATGGTGGCACCTTCTTTAGCCCGCACCTAAGCTCCATTGTTATAGGTTTGAATGAAAGTATATTAATTTTACTTACCGCAGATAAAAACTTTTCGAAACAAGCTAGTTTGGCGAGTAATATTCCTCCTCACTTGCAAAGGAAGGCGGTCAAAGTACGGTTAGGAGTGAAGCATCAGGCGCATCGCTATCATCGGTTGGGCCTTGTTTATCAGATGGTCAAATTGTTGGCCACTCCCCGTCTTGAAGGTCATGAAATATGGTTCAGTGAGGTTCATTTTTTACTCATTGGCCTTCAGTGTTCCTTTTCCAACCATCAAAGGGTGAAACATCTGTGGGAATGTACTTTCACGTGCTATTATTCAAGATGTCACGTATCTCAGCGGAAACTGTGTGAACGCTCTTTATAGTTGTGTAAGGTGCCTTTCTTCATCAAAATTTTGTTTGACCGATCCAATCTTTAATAATAACACTTACGTGAACGAAGCCATTCATAAACCCGAGGCAATTTTGACCAGTATAGTTTGATTTTCTTTGGTGAAATTTATTCCACTTTAGGATTAAAAGTCCACATCGTGGATTTTCCACCTCATCCGAAACAGTGATTTATGAATAGTCGATAAAATGAGGTATAATTGTCGAGTGATACGTCCGATTTTTTCAATAAAGAACTCGGCTAATATTTTGATCTACTTTTCCGTTTCCCCACTTCAAGCCTGCCTTGAGTAATATGCTACTGATCCATTTAAGTAGGTGGGCGTCGCGTCTACCTGTCATGGACCCTCACGTGCCTCAGTTCCATCAGCAAAAACCAATGGCTCTTTAGAATATTGCCCTCGATGTTATAATTTTGACTCCGCTGCGATGAAAAGAAGGCACGTAACATACTCTATGTGTTTCACTGCACTCTACAGACAGTTTTTCTGAAACCTCCCTCGCATTTCCTCAAAAAAAAGCAAAACAAACGTTAAATCGAAAGGAGAAAAAGGCCCTCACGTAAGAATAAGTGTTCATTGTCAAGGTGACTTAGAAAACAAATTGCAGTACTCTTAAGTTGAACATGCATTACTAATGTTACGTATGTGCAACACCTCAGTTTTCTGAGACACCCATGGCCAGTGACGCTGCCTTCACACGGTTTGTGTTTCATACACCCCTTGCCTTTTGCTCTCAAATGTGGAAAAAGTTCGAGTTGTGCACACTGCATACTCAGTAAGGGTTGCAATTCATGCCTGACTAATTGTTCTCCGAGGAAATATTGTCATTACCAAGTCTTTTTCTCTGCCTTATTCATAGGCGAATACGGCCTCGACATCTACGCCAACGAGCCAGAAGATGGTCGAGCCTACACCCACGTGTGTCAGTACCTCGTACACTACGAGGCACCACCTGACTGGACAGGGGAAGGAACGTCGGAGGCCGTGGGGTCAGCGAGTGCGTCTCCTACCCGAGTTGTCAGCACAGCTGAGGTGAATTTGCGTTCCATGCCCCGGCATTCGCTGCAGCGAGAGTCACTCATCCGTCTGCGTCAGATGCCCGGTTATGGCGCTGAGGCGCCGTCCATTGGACAACTGCCTCAGCCGTACCTTGAGCCCCAAATCGCCTCCACTCAGGTTAGTTGGGAACTTGGGCTTCCTTGGCATCACAGCCTGATCTAGTCATCACTAAATGGCTTCAGCCGACTTCTGAGAAGCCGAGTTCCAGTTAATTACTTACTCTAGACGTTAGAAAGTTGAGTTCAACTACTTGGCTTTGCTTTGCATCATTTCACACTCAAACATCCAGTACGGATTTGGTTAGTTGGTTTTGTTTTGTATTTCTGTTTACCAACTTTTGCTCTGGTAACTCTGGTGTTTTCCAGAAAATTAGACACACCTCGATGTCTCACCTCAGAATACACCACTTCTGAACAGTCACCACTTAATGTTGGCATTAGCATATGTAGTATCCAACGTGAATGCGTAATTGGTCTCTCCTCGCTTCACTATCTTTTCAATCCACCGTAAAGTGCTGTAAGGTGAATCTCTAGCTTCAGTTCATTTTAGAAACTAGGTAAACGTGAGTTCTCACTAGTTGTAGTTTCGAAGACTTAAGATACTGCTTCCGGAGATTGGAAGGTGGAGGAAAAATCCTGTTCGTGTTTCTCTTCGTTTCATTCCATCGTGTGTGTAACCCATCTGAAACGGTGTTTTCTTCTCTATTTTATGCGAATTGATAAAATTTAAATGCGAATCTCCAAGTGAGGCTTGTTGGACACTTTCTTAAAATAGGGTGCTCTTAGTACCTGCAGCCCAAACTCGCAACGCCCAAATCACTGGGGTGGGGGTCTATCAGCAATGCATGAAGGTCGCATATGGTAAGGAGTCGAAGAATATTCTCGATAGCCGCTTACTTCCCCATTTTTCCTCCCCACTTGATTGGCTGATTGCTCTGCTTAGGCATCACATGTCAAAAGAACTTTGGCATGTCAAAGGTGTCAGCATCTGCAACCAAAAATGGGACTTTCCTTCGATGGTTTGTACGTATTTTCCAAAGCTGCGGTATAGTCTAGTCCCTTCTTAATGGCACATCCACCGATCGTCGCTTTTCCCATGCACAAATCCTCACGTTGTTTAGACGAACTCCAGCACACCAAAATCCGGCTGCTCTACCTCTTAATGCCGTGGTCAGCTTCGAAAATACATGCGCATAATTCACAAAGGTGAATTATTCTAACCTGTACGTGCTTCCTTGACCGTGTGTTCTTTTTTGAGGCAAGTCGCCTGAGCATAGAATATCCGACCTTTTCGACTTTACCTTCGCGCGTTCCGGCAAGTTAGCAGTGCTGTTGGCTACGGCTTCGTGAACTGTTCACCGTCACAAACGTGCACAAACCTTCACTTAAGTGGATAAAACACAAGCAAGAAAGCGGAATAACTTTCATTGCTGCATTGGACATACGTGGCCCTTCTACGAAGGGTATTCCAGTCAAATTGGTACTCCTGAGTTGGCAGGCGAAACGGTAAATTCCAAGGAGTAAAAAAGGAGTTCATTTTTCGAAGTAGTTTAGTATTCAGACAGCTAAGATGTAAGGACCTGTCTATACAGTTGAATTATTCTAGGCCATTCTACTTGACTTGATCGTCAGTGCGAAGACACCGACCTCTGAGGGACCCTTTTGCAGCCCAAAACAGGTAGGAATCACTCAGGGCGAGGTCTGGACTGTCGAGGAGTAGGGTATTATCCTCCAGCCGAATTGTTGTACTGAACAGCTCAGGGTCGCGTGTAACCCCTCCAAAATGGAACCCCCTCAGCGCCAAACGACTTTTCAATCGACAGATGCGAGCGACAAGTACAGGCACTGGTGATAGCGGTGCTATTGAACAGAAAATTCACTTAAAAGCATCGCATCTTTTCTAGAGAACACTTGCCGTCACCCTACCTGCAGAGAGACTTGTTCCGGCGCCTTTTTTGGTGCTATCACTACTTTGGTGTTCACTCGTTGCAGGTTCCTGGTACCACACACACATTCGCATTAAGACATAAATCATAAGATACGCATTTCAAGGGGAAAAAACTGCGAGGAGAGTATCTAGTTAGTCAGAAGGCTTCGTACATTATAAATGATACTTGATTCCGGTTATTAGGCTCTTTCGAATAAATAATTGTGCACGCTTTTGTGTAGTGGCTCAAAACTCCTCTGAAGATGAAAGAAGGCATGGTACTCGCGTGGAATATATATAGTCGACCTACACAAGGGATTGGGGGCTAGTGGCCAGCCGCGCAGGCCACACAGCCTGGAGGAGGTACAATGGCAGAGTCCCTAGGTGGCCCGTTACCTAAACCCAGAGCTAAACAAACAGTTAAAGCATTACATAGCCCCTCTTCCCCTTTAAGCGTCATCCTTGGTGCTCCCTTTGGTCCACCTCCAGTGTCAGCTATCGTAATGTAATCTGTGCTGTAAGAAAAATGCCCACAAGCCAACCGTGCCGTCGTTGAATTTCCATCCAACTGAGGCGACACTTGACCTCAGCATTAACTCTACTAAATCTGAAGTTTCGTCCTGAATGGGGACTGTATTGAAGGAAGGGGAATGCGCTGACCATTACACATGCCCACAGCTAGTCGCATGAAAAGTGGCCTCGCAGTAGCCATTTAATAAGTGGCGCGATTTGACTTATTCAAACTTCAGCGCCCCCCATTCATGCCTATCTGGGTTCATTCCACCCAGTAGAGAAGTGGCGGAGGCATCGCGTATTCGCTTCATCAGTATCTTCATACAGGTTCCGTGAACAGCTCCGTAATGAATTTTCCAGATGGTTCACGGCTAGTGTCGCTTCAGATGTTAATAGCATTGCTGCAGACCACAGGATTGGGGTGATTGCCGAAGGTAGACGTCATTTGCATCCCTTCTGTTAGGGATTGGCGTAAGTTCTACTATCCAAAGCATACACCCTTTATCCGTCAGGCTAAGGTGCATCACTCAGCCGAGAAAATTAGAGCAGATGCTCCTTAGGATCGGGTTCGCTTTCCACTGTCACCAATGTTGCACCTCAAGAAATGTTACTGTAATGTTAAAGAAAGGCATGTGGTGTTGACTGGTGAGGTCGCTTTTTGCACGATGTGTTGAAACGAATAACGGCGCTCTGCACGGTTTACTTGGAGCTAAAAGTCCAAGTTGAACGGTGGTGCGTCGATGGTTTGATCAAATTACTGCGTATTTTTTCAGGCAGTTCCATTGTCGATCTTGGCTCCTTGCACTTTATGATGCGAAAGCCTGTGGAACATCACCTGACTGAGACGACAAATGTTGCCTTCTGCTAAATGCTAGAATAGTACCTGAAATTCTCCCAACATTGTTTTGCATTTCCTAACTTTAACCACCAGGATTAGAATGAATTGTCAACCGTAGCAAATGGAATCGCAACGAAAGTGGGTGTTTGTGAATAATTAGCAATTCGCTAATGAGATCTGTGTTTCGGTGTAAGATTTGGTCCTTCCCTCCATGAATTTTAAGTTAAACGCCTTACATTTGGTGGTGACTCGTTTAATTGTCATTCATTCCACGATCGAAAAGCATTCTACCCCAATCGGCAACTCGAAAGAACATTATGCATGGAATGTCCTCGGTGTAGGGAGTGAATGCTTTGAACACTTTATAATGGCTGTACTTGCTTTCCTGCTTACTATAGAGCTATAACATCGGAGTCACATGGGAAACCTGACTTCAGAACATGGTGGTTAATGATGACGATAAAAAAGCCCGGGGAATGTGTTAAAACCACTATGAGTAATTAATACAGTAGTATGAAGCGACTTCTTGAGGGATGAAATATTAAGCGCATCTCTTTTACGTTTAAAAGCGTTTTAATACGGGATGGAGCATGTATGTATTCCCTTTACCACCGCAGCAGCACATCAACAACGGGGAGAACAGCCGAACGCTAAGAATGTTTTCACCCCCTGCGTACAATGGCAATTCTGGTTACAGAGATCAGGTGGAATTCCGCTATGCGCCCTCGACTTGGTCGGATACGGAGAGCCTAGACAGGGGCATCGGTGCGATTCGCATTAAGGGGGTACGTTCGGCACCTAACTTCTCTCCACACGACCACGCTACTTAATTGTATTAAGTAGGTTAGGAGCAGGCTTGAGTGTTCACAGTAAGCGAAAAAAAATCTGTGGTCTAACTGCAGCAGTAAACGGAGGAGGGATATGGCGGTAAGTTTCACGTAGAGAGATTTTGTGAACCACGGTAACAGGTAGGGAGGACACCATTCACATTTGAATTATAATAAAAGGAATACACCATGCTACATTCAATGATGTGCTCAAAGCCAGTTGTCACCTTAAAAACGTCGAGGTCCTCAACATCTTACCCCTCAAATCGCCTTCAGCTTCAACCTCAAATGAGACTTGCATTGCACGGTTTACTTTAGACGCATATAATTGTTGCTGTGTTGTGCTCGCTAACGTCACAGCCCGTAGTCTTAGGAACTAGGATAAGGCGAGCTAGAGAGCCACATATTGAGCTGACGTAAGAAAAACTACGATTTTTACCCACTCTTGTATGATTGACGGGAAAGTACTTGATAGAAGGTTAAATGTTTGCATGAAAACAACTGTGGCGACCTTGAGCCTTCCCCTCTACCTGAATACTGAAATAACAAATCTTTTCCATTTCTCTGCTTGTTTTTATAGTTCTGAGTAGATTTCGCCATGAATAATTGCTTTTTATTTTATTTTAACGTTATCTGGACACTTTTTTGAGTCTTCTCTGTACTTATTTCTGTTACCCGAACGAAACGGAAGGGCTGGTCTGATTACCAAAGGAATCCTTCATATAGGTAGTCACGATAAGAATTGGGCTTAAACAAAGAATGGAGAGGCGACTTGTACATACTAACTGATGATCTTCTTCCATGCACTTTATTTCAATAAAACGAGAGCCTAATTCTCAGTTTAACTTTATTAGGACGACGAGGATGAAGTGTTTATGGCGATTGGGAAGGGGACAGAGAAGAGTGATGATGAGGCAAATGATAATTCAGTGGGAAGAATCTTGGGGCGGAGGGTAAATGTGACCGAGCAGATGAAACGCAGTCAACCCTACATGATGTCCCTGCTAGTTGGGAAATCGCCCACGCTGCGCTCGCCCCTTGGTAGTGTAGTTCAGGTAACACTTTCACCACAACAGCCATCAACTATGGCCCTAGCCTAATCGGCTCCACGCTCTCTGCAATGATTACACCGCACGCCTCTGCGCTATAGAGAGGGCGATTATCACTTGGTTAATCGGGTGGTCTTTTTTACTGCCTTTGTTTCAGACCTCCGCCACCAACGGACGGGAGTCTCCTAATTCGGACCGAGTGGACCGATACTCGCCCTTCGCTGCCGGTAACGCAATGTTTTTTATTACTTACGTTAGCCTTTACTTTGAAGTCACATCTATTGCAAGAGTACAAAAGGGTGGAGTTGCGTGTCATCGATGTGGAAGCTGACTCACTGCAGAATGAAAAGGCTCGCATAGTTGTTTTTACAGGTAGATCAAATAAACCTTAGCCCTCAAATAAAAGAAGGGCTGTGACGGTTTAAAAGTTAATAATGTGAAGGTGCTTAAGGGCTGATTTGCGTTGAAGGTGGTATTTTTTGCCTCCTAGTGCGTAATTTTGAAGCCAAATTTTGTTTAGAAGCAGTATTTTTTTGAGCACAAACTCTTAATTTATCTATATTGCCACAAATTGAGCACCAAAGGTTCTCCACGTGTCAATTACCACTTTATTCACACAAAATCACCCAATTTCGCTTGACCTTTTGCCTTCTAAATAAAGTTCCATCAATGGTTTATGCAAAAAAGTAAGCCAAAGGAGAGGCCCTGCCTAAACTGCCTCTTTATGAGTCTCTCCAACGTGGGTGCTTAGGTGTGCCTGAGTCTCCACTTCTTCACTTCTTTGATGTAAATCACACGAATTGAATACCACTTGGAGTCGCATGAACCGCAGGGTTGGAGTTCAATCTCTCTTATAATTGGCATGACATTTTGAGAGCGCAGTGTTCCGAGGCGTACTTTACCTTGTCTGAAGCTGCCTGGTTGTGAGTCTGTTCTGAGTAAAAGGTATTTACAAAAATTAAGGAATTAGGATGGTATAAAATTTGGTGGGGTACATAGCCACACTATAGATAAATTACTCGGCTGATTACGGCTGTTGTAGACTGGAAGGTGATCTGAAACTGCTGCCTGATTTTGGTCCAGAGAATTATCTGGGGCGAACTGAAACAACTGTTCACTCCATGTTC
>NW_020170421.1:619383-621466 GCF_000524195.1 Echinococcus granulosus | reverse complement strand
CAAATAGTACACCAGACCGAGCAAATATGAATATGCATATATATTCATCCACACGTATACATAGAGGCTGCATTGCCAGAGCCCCTGTGGCGTCTGTGTTGTGTTTCTCTGTGGCGCAATTGGCCTCCTCGCCGCAGCCAATCAGCGTGCGGCAGAGGGGCTGTTGCTCATTGGCTAGAATGTTCATGCATGGGTTGGCTTGCACGTAGCTTGAAGTGGGTGGCGCCTCCAGACGACTCGGGCCAAAGCACCTCAAAAGAGTGCCCCGCATGTGGAGAATGTCGTATGGAATTTACAAAAATAATGGTGAGGCGGTCTTCTGTTTTAAAGAAATCTTGGAGGTAACCTCCAATCTCACGAAGTCCTGAATTGCATATTTTTATGCTTGATCGCATCATAAAGTTTTGTTTATTTCGCAGCACCAATATTCCCGTACTATCGACCTCTGAGAGCTTTTACAGAGAAATTAACAGTTCCAAATCCTTCTTATCAAATGCGCCCCTTAATGGGCTGTTTTGGTATCAGAAGTACTTGCTATCTACGATGAAGGTGGAAATTAAAGTATGATTGAATGCAAATAACACAACAGGATCCTAAAAAGACTACTTTATCGTTTTCTCACCCTCTAAGGTCGTTTGTGCATACCTGAACGCTATTGGTGTTGATGTGGATTTTTACGAATAACCTTCTCTAATAATTGTGAAAAATGTCCTACTGAAGTAAGTTTTTTAAACGGGAAATGCCTTGATGGAAAATTTGGTACCCTATTTAACTGAGAAAGACATTGCATGGCCTTAATCCGCGCGTTCATCAGCTGTGTCTAGCAGTCGGCTCTTCAGCCAGTTTGGGTAAACCAAAAGGATTAATTACTGAACATTTCAAGAAACCCGGATTCCGGACGTCTATCTGTAGCTTAACGGGGTTTGAAGGGTAAACAAGATTTATTTTTCTTAAGTGCCGTTGGGATTCCATAGTTTAACCCCCGATGTCAGCGCTACAACCTCCGTTTTTCATGCACCAACTACTTTTCAGTCACTCCTTCCCCTCCCCATCTTATTGATGAATCTCGTGATTTTCGTTGTTGTTTCATGCCGTTTTCTGGTATGAAATTGCTGAATGATTAAATTGGTTTCCTGCATAACTGGAATCATATTCCAAATTAGGTCACCTCACAATTCTCACGAACTTTGCGTGTTTATTTAAGGGACTTCTTTACACAATCATCTCATAATGATATCGATGCCTAAACTTGTACAAATAACAAAAGGAAGGTAGGGAAACCCTAACTCCCTTGGCATTCTCATCGCAGGTGTTTCCTACGATTTTTGTTAACTCCGCAAATATCACGGATGAATGCATGCTAGGTATCCTACCCCATTTTATCGCCTTGGGAATCCTTGTGATTTTGCTTCCTCCTCCAGATGGCAGGCGTCCGAGCGAACAGTACAACCGAGTCGGAGTAACGCAGCCGGCGACAGCCGTGAGACAGGTCTTCCCCTCCGCCACCGCCATGGCACCCGCATCCCATGCCACGTGGGTGACAGGACCACTACAAAAAGAGCCTCCGAAGGAGTTCGTTCCGCAGCTCCTCGACCCCGAGCCGGCTTATCAGAAACCCGCGCCTGATGCCATACCGGATCGCCAGCCTGTATACCCCATGCAAGAGGATGACGCCTTTAAGGTTAGTTATCCATGGAGCGTACATGGTCAGCGTGTGTGTAGACTGTTTCCAGTCACTACGATTGTTCAGTGATTGAATTATTAGTTCCTTTCAGACTACATCACTACCCCTTTATAGCTTAGTGGGGCTCGATTATTTTGCTTATATTGGTTACCATTCGAAATAGCTAATTTAAGGCAGCACAGGAGGTCATTGATATGATAAAAGCACCTAAATTGATTGGGAAGCAGGCTAATCTAAATTAGCAAGGAATCAGGAGTTACCCATTAAAAAAAACATATTGTTGATTCTTATATCGAACGTCGATGCAGAACCGCCTTTTCAGTGCTTTACTTTGTTTGATCAGATTTTAAAGGTACCAGACATATTACTTTCTCTCTTATATGAAGTCCCACTTTTTAG